>NW_022103911.1:4206898-4208057 GCF_000313985.2 Echinops telfairi | reverse complement strand
AATAGAGAGGTGTGCGGGGCCGGCCCCAATCCCAACTATGTGGACACCACCGCCGCCGCCGCCACCACCACACACATATACCAGAAGAAAGCACTTCAGAGGACAGCACTGAAGCTACAGCTTGAGGGGAGGGGCATGTCTGATCAGAGCACACAGGAGAAATGAAGAGGGATGGAGAGGGAGGGGAACACATCTTGGCCCACCAAGCCCCGAGGATGATCTTCCTGCTCAGAGCAGACAATGCACAGAAAGACCATAGGGCTGGCCTCACCACTCGACACAATGTCCCTCACTGAACCACAGAATTATGGAGGACAACACGGTAAACACAGGGTGGGAACTGTGCCCGATCTGACCCCAACACACTGGGGCGAAGCACTAAGAGCATGCAACAGAGCAGCAAGGAGAGCAAAGTGATGAAATCTCTGGGAAATACCAAAAATAGACTTTGGAGCCAGAGTGTGGCACCCCATCAGACTCCACTGTAGAACACTCACAAAGTTCAACAAACAGACCTTGAACAATTTACAGGCTTTTTCATTTTTGTCAGAAGATGGTTTTCTGTTTGTTGTTGTTATTTTGTTTTTGTATTTTTGTTGTGGTTATTGTTTTGTTGGTTTTGACTTCCTTTGTTGTTTTGTTTGGCTTTGCCTGGTTTTTGTGCTTATTAATGTGTCTGCTTGTCTAGCTATATAAGATAGGTAGGATAAACAATTCAGAGATGATAAGAACAGGACAGATGGTTCTGGTGGGGATACTGGAGAAGGGGAGGTGGGAGAAAGGAAGGGAGACGGAACCAATCCAGGGACAAGCGAAAAACAAGTGAACTAAAATCAATGGAGAGAAGGCTGTAGGATGCTTAGTGGAGCTTAATCAAGGACAATGTGACAGCAAGGAATTATGAAACCTGAATAAAGGCTGAACATGATGGTGGGAGAAGAGGAAAGTAAAAGGAAATAGAGGAAAGAACCAGGAGGCAAAGGACATTTACAGAGGTCTAAATACAGGTATGTACATATGTAAATACATTTACATATAATGAGAGGGGAATATAACTATGCACTTATAGCTATATGCTAAGAATTAAGGTTGCAGATGGACATTGGGCTTCGACTCAAGTACTCTTTCAACACAGGAAAACTTTGTTCTAATAATCCAG
>NW_022103911.1:4198660-4200553 GCF_000313985.2 Echinops telfairi | reverse complement strand
GGTCTGATGGGGTTTTTCTATGCTGAATTCCCTGTGTTGTGAGCTTTTATCTATAACAGTATACATCCTCTGGTCTAGACAGATTTGTAAGGTAGAATTGGAGTCATGACAGTGGGGGAGGGGAAGGAAGCATTAAAGAACTAGAGGAAAGTTGAATGTTTTATCAGTACTATACTGCACCCTGACTGGCTCCTCTCTTCCTTCTTACCCTTCTGTAAGGGATATCTAATTGTCTGCATATGGTGTCTGGGTCTCCACTCTGTGCTCCCCCTCATTTACTTGATATGATTTTTTGTTCTGGGTCTTTGATGCCTGATACCTGATACCATCGACACCTCATGATCACACAGGCTGGTGTGCTTCTTCCATGTGGGGCTCCTGGCTTCTCCGCTAGATGGTCACTTATTTATCTTCAAGCCTTTAAGACTCCAGATAATATATCTTTTGATAGTGGAAGCCACAGGATTTTCAGTAGCCTCATATGCATGCACATTTGGGCAAGAAATACAGAAGACTGAATAAGAATCATTACCTTAAAATATGAATATCGAGGATGAAATGGGCTGCTGGAAGAAAGAACAAATCTATCTTGGAAAAAGCGCAGCCTGAATGCTCCTTAAAGTGAGGGTGGCAAGATTTTGTCTCGTGTACTTTGGATATTTTATCAGGAGAAAATCATCACCGGAAATGGACTTTCTTGATCAAGTGGAGGCCCGGGAAAGCATGAAGGTCCTTGAGGCCCTTAACGTGGTGAATTGAGACCGTGCCTGTGACCATGGGAACAAACACAGCATGGGTGTGAGGATGGCAAATGACTCAGCAGTGTCTCGTTGTGTGGTGCAATGACAACAGTTTTTTCAAACTTCTGACCCTGAGCTTCCACAGGGCAATTTGTCACTTATCTTGCCTCTTTTAAAAAGTGACAGGGCTGTATCTGGCTGCCTTCAAACTCCCAAGATAGGCTTGGGAAGAGGAACTCCTCATCAACCCCAAGCTGATTGCTGTGAGGATGGGGATGTGCTTTCATCCTCCAAACGTCTTACCAATTTGGACACTTTCCTTCCCACAGCAGTCTCTATTTCTCAGGTACATTTGATCATATATTACACTGGCCACACGGAGCACCCAAACTTTATAGACAATTATGGATTTTGTTAGGGTAGTCAACAGGTTACAATTCAGGATCAGAACTAGAGAGGACACAGTTCTTTGGCCAGGATAGTCTCACAGGGAGGCCTCTCTCAGGCCCTTGGTTTTCATGATCCCTTGGCCTCTGCCCTCCTAGGACAGTGTTAGATGCTCTCAGATCAACTTCAACTCAGAGGGACTTGCATACAACAGAAGGAAACACTGCCCATTCCTTGGCCATCCTCATAACTGTTCTTATGTTCAAACCCATTGCTGCTGCCATTGTATTAATCCATCTTTCCCATGGCCCTCCTCTTCTTCATTACCGACCCCTTACTCTATCAAGCAGGGGAATGTTACAAATAGATTTGTTTAATACTGCAGCTAAATGCTCAAAGTACCTGCCAATCTGGTAGACTTTCAGCCCAAAGGCATTAAACCATGGATCTGTGGGTCAACAAACATAGCTCCCAAATTAAATGCCTGGAAGCAACCACTCCTCACTCAAGCTTTCTGCCCAAAGACACCCAACTTTACTCATTGTGTTTGCAGGAAGTGTCCGTTTGTCTTGTGCTCTGGATCTTGGTTCTCAGGCTGCAGAACCTCTCCTACTCCAAGTGATTTCTCTGTGGTGCCGATTTTTGGTACTGGATTGAGAAGTTTCAGTAAACAGGGATGTGGGGATTTAAAGGACACACCACTTCTTACTCTTGTTTATTTTTTAAAAGTTGTTTTATAATTATTATAACCATATTTCATTTATTT
>NW_022103911.1:4174705-4198138 GCF_000313985.2 Echinops telfairi | reverse complement strand
ATTTTTTCTTATTTTTTCTTCCAGTTTATAAAAGCAAAATTGCATCTCTACATTTTTCTCATTATTTTCTAAGTTTCTTATTCCTTAAGAAATATTGAATCAATTGTAGGTTTCTATTTTTCTTTTTTTGTCTCTCATTTTTTTATGACTTCACTGTTAATGATAAAATAATTTAATGGTGATGAATACTAGAAATATAAAAATGTGATTGATATCAATAAAAATTAACTAGAAATGCTTTCATGTGTGATATTAATCAAATAACAATTGTCCAACTAAGTATCTACACTAAACAATCATAGCAATACTCTTCATAGTTTTAAAAAGTTACAAAATTGATATGCTTGCCCCAATATGCTTTAATTTTCATTGTATATTATTCTCTATTTTTGAGAAAATATTATAATCAAAGATGAAGTAATTTAAGAGCCATAAGAAGTATTATATCTTATAATACAGAGGAAGACAATCATTTCCCCATTTTAAAATTCCATATAGTACAATTAATTTGAGCTGCGGAAATTTTTTGTATAAGACTTTTTTCAAGTGTTTCTTCAAGTCAGCATTTCTATCATCGGAATAAGAAACCAAGAATGAGTCAGAGTTCAGGGGAAATGAAGACAATTGTAGCGCAGTTTATATGTCAGCTTGGAGTGCCAAAAGCTTTCTAAGCCTTTTATATGCGCTCTGGTACTTGGCTAATGCAACTACATGTCTCCAGGGCCTCTAACATCCTTTCTTTCAGCTCTCCAGTGGCCCATAAATGATGGTTAGGAGAACATAGAATTAAAAAAAAAATGACCAGAGGGGTTTTTGGTCATTTTTTCCAGTTTGATCATTTAAAACAAAATCCCTTTCCTTTTCATGGGTTCTGCTTATTTTAGACAAACAGTTTAAGTTTTATGGAAAGCCACAGACTAACCAAATATCCAAGAAAGTTACACTCCCTCTCCTTTTGTTGACAGTGATTTTACAGGACCCTCAGGTAGACAATGATATTCTTGCATTGGGCATTTTGTGAGCAAATGGAATAAAAGCTTCCCTCTTTTTCTCAACAGCGAAAAGAGGGCTAAGAATGTACACAAAGCTCAGTTCGGAACAGTTTAGTTGACCTACTGTTGAGTCAATCCCGATTTGCTTCTCACAGATTTTACACAATTTATAGTGTCTTAAAGTGTTGCATTTTTACAATGTGTATGACAATGATGTGAGCCACATCCCCCAAAGCTGCTGAAATCATGAAGTCCAGCATTGTGTTTACTCTCCTCCGAGAAGGGGCTTCTTTCACTGGGTTGTCTCCCTGCTCTCAAACACCCTGATGGTTACAGTTTTTTTCTTTCTTTCTTTCTTTCTTTCTTTCTTTCTTTCTTTCTTTCTTTCTTTCTTTCTTTCTTTCTTTCTTTCTTTCTTTCTTTCTTTCTTCTCCTAGTTCAAATCATACTCAGGTTTTCTTCTCCTAGTTCAAATCATACTCTCAGAAACCCAGAGGGGCAATTGTACCCTGTCCTACCTGGTCACTATGAAGCAGAATTGACTTCATGGCAGTGAATTTATAGACATTCACACCAAGCACACTTTGAGAGTAAGAGGTTTCCTTTTCCAAATAAGGATTTGAATCTAATGACCTGGAAAAGAGAAATATACTCGGCATAGTTTTGCTGGTGATTCTTATTCAATTGAACCAGATTTCAAAAAACTCAGTAAGACATACTGTTTGCATCTAGTTGGCAAAATTTAAGTTACTCTTTCATTCAAGGAACAAAAAGGAATAATTATATAAATAAGACATATAAATGTGGTTAGCACTTACTTGTAGCCTTCGATCCTATATGTACTATGCCAGAAGGAATACTGGATGAACCTGTTGTACAAGACTTCTTAATGTTGCTTTGAGGATTGAGGAGCTCCTGACCTCAATTTTCAATTGCTTCAGATTATTGTTGCTGCTTCATGCCATCAGGTAGTTTTCTGATTCATAGCAACCCTGTGTACAGCACTGTCTTGCCCTGTGCCATCCTTACAATTATTATGTCTGCGCCCATTGTTGCAAGCACTGTGTTAATTCATCTTTCCCAGAACCATCCTCTTTTTCCACTGTCTCTCTACATTAGCAAGCGAGATGTCTGTGTTATTTTCACTAGTATTCACCACGTGATCTCTAAGGTCTAATATCCACTACAATGGCTACATAGAACTCACAGACAAATTTCCTGATGTAATGGTTTCTTAAAGAAGTGAAGTTGCAATGCCAGTGAGAAATGATCAGGATTGAGCTGTTTATCAGGACATATCACAAAGTTTTTTCATGTTTGCTAATAAATGCCTAAAGGGGCATACCACTCTACTGGAAGCCTCAAGCCCAGGGTATTCTGCTCAAACTCCATGGGTTAGCAAACCCAGTGCCTTGGATTAAGTGCCCAGAGGCACACCCACTCCATAATCAGCACCTGCACCAAGCAGGCAGCTTTACTTTTTCCCTAGGTTGGGAAGTCCCCTCTGCTCCATGCTCTGGCTCCAGGTTCCGATGCGGCTCTTCTGATGTTACAGCCGATCTTGTGCATCTAGGAAACTCACTGCGTAGGGATTTGGATTCCAGAGGACACTGGACACTCCTGGCCTTGGTTGGTAATGATATCCTTTCTCCTGGTGCTCAGAGTGCTCATTTTATACATAGCACGATAGCATTGTTGGGAATCTTTGTCACAATTAATGACAGGGGAAGCCTATCAGTATCTTCCCACACCTTATTACAAGTCCCATGCAAGACAAGGTCAATTGGTGGTTGTTGGAGACTTTGCATAGAAGAGTCACTGCCCCTGAATGTTTCTCTGGACAACCTGCTCAAAGTACAAGAAACAGTCTTGACGTTCTTGTCTCTAAGGGACCTTTTCGCAATACTTCTGCCAAGGCAGATGTGTTTGGTTTTTGGCAGTGCGTAGTACTTTCAACCTTTTCCCCAGTATCATAATCCAAGTGCTTCAATTCTTCTTGGGTCTTCCTTATTAATGTCCAACTTTCACATGCATCGTAGGCTAAGGAAAATATCATGGCGACGGTCAGGCACACCTTAGTTCTTGAAGTAATATCCTTGTTTTTCAACCCTTTAACAAGGATGTTTGCAGCATATTTACGCAATAAAATGCATCATTTGATCTCTTGACCGTTGCTTACATGAGCACCGGTTGTGGATCTAAGCAAGATGAAAACCTTGACAAATTTCAGTCTTTTTTCCATTCATCAAGATGCTACCTGTTGATCCACTTGTAAGGGTTGTTTTTTGTTTGTTTTTCCATTGAGTTATAATCATACTGATTGCTCCAATTCCACACGATCCCTCATCTGCATCAGCAAGTCTTTCAAGTTCTCCTCATTTTCAGCAAGGAAGTTTGTATCATCTGCATATCACATGTTCGTAATAAGTCTTCCTTGAATCCTGATGCTACATGATTTTTAATATAATTTAGACTATTTGATTATTTGCTGAGCATACATATTGAATGTGTTTTGTGAGAGGATATAACCCCAACACACACCTTTTCTGGTTTTGAATCATATAGTATTTCTTTGGTTTTGCTTGTTTGCTTTTTCACATAATTGCCTCTTGATCCATGTACAAATTCCTCAAGAGCACAATGAAATGTTCTAAAATTCCCATTCTTCGCAAAGTTAACCATAGTTTATTTATTATAATCCACAGAGTTTAATGCCTTGGCATAGCTCATAAAACACAAGTAAATATCTTCCTGGTATTTTCCAACTTTGGCTAAGATCCATCTGACATCAGCAATGATCTCCCTTGTTCCAACTCCTTTTCTGAATCCAGCCAGACCTCGGGCTGCTCCCTGTCCATGTACTGTTAGAACCATTGTTTGATAAGCTTCAGCCAAATTTTGCATATGATAACAATGATATTGTTCTATAACTTGCACAATCTGTTGAGTCACCTTTTTGGGGGGTGGGCACATTTTTTTGTAATGGGTACAATTATAAATCTTGTTCAGTCAGTTGGCCAAATACTGTCATTCAAATTTCTTGGCTTAGAAGAGTGCTTCTAGTGCTTAACAGGTTATTTAAGCATTTTGTTGGGTATTCTAACAACTCCTGGGGCCTTGATTTTGATTAATATTATTTAAGTACAGACAGAACTTCTTCCTTCATTTCCATTGGTTCTTGCTCATAGGCTACCCCTTGAAATGTTTTACTCTTGCATAGTTATTTTTGGTAAAATGAGTGTGCATTCTTTTCATCTACTTTGGTACTTAGTGCATGAATTAATATTTTGCCAATAGAATGTTTTAATATTTCAACAAGAATCTTGATTTTTTTCACTTTTTCCCATTTCTGATATGTGACCCTATGACCTTCTTTTGGTTTTCTAACTCTAGCACTTGGCACATTTTGCTATATTTTACTTTGTCTCTCAAGCTGCCCTTTGACATGTTCTGTTCAGCTCTTGGACTTCACCATTTCTTCTATTTGCTTTAGTGACTCTGTGATTAAGAGCAAATTACAGAATCTCTTCTGATATCCACTTTTCGTTTTTTTCTATTTTCCTTCTCTTTTTAATGACCTTTTTCCTTTCTTCATGTACATTGTAATTGCTTAATATACATGTGAAAATTGAACATGAACTAAGAAAGGCTGGAGAAGAATGTCTGTCTGAACTACGGTGCTGCCAAAGAATATTGACAGTGCCAGGGACAACCTAAAGAATGAACATATGTGTCTGGGAAGAAGGATAGGCAGCATGGATCCTAGATGCAAGGATATTGAGATTCATCTCATGTATTTGGCCATATTATCAGCAGATATGTCTATCTGAAGGACATCATGCCCGGTAACATAAAGGGGCAGAGAAAAAGAGAAAGACCCTGGACATTATGGGTTGACACCGTGCCTGTGACAATGGGCCAAACCAAGCCCTGGCTGCTCTAAAGTGATCTTTTGTACATTTCTCATATTTAAAAAGCCAGATGCCATGTATTGCCCAGTGAATTTTCCTAGACTGGTCAACATGGTGAATGGGTCCATATGGTATAAATAAAAACACCATGTGAAGTTTCTTGAGGCAAGGACAGCAAGACTTTGACTTCGAAACTTCGATAGGTTGCCAGGAGAGACCAGTCCTTCGAGAAGGAAATCATGCTTGGTGAATTAAAGAGCGGTGAAGAAGAGGAAGGCCTCCCAAGAAACAGGTTGACACTGTTTACAACAATGCATGCCAGCATAGCAACAATGATGAGAATGCGGCAGGACAGGCTAGTGTTTTCTTTCTATTGTGCATAGTGTTACTATAGGTTGGAACTGAATCGAATGCACCTAACAACAACAAAAACATATAAACAAAATAAATCTGGACCAGATCCAAAGAATGGTAAAATAAATTGTACTTCTGGATGGGATATAGCAAAAAAAATTGAGATTACATTTTAAGAAACTAAATATCACTTTTGGTATACAGAATATATAATTCAGGAATGTACTTTCTAACAGACTTTGATTCTTTATATATTATTCAAGACAAATACCATGAAGATCTTATTTCCGATAGATAACTGAGTAAAGGTCATAGAAAACAACTGAAGAAAATGTGTACAAATAACTCAATGTTCATCCAGCTCTCATATATATTTGCGGTGGGGGGGGGCACAGGGGGACCTTCTTCTACAATGTTTCCTAAATGATTTACCTCGAAGCTGTTTCTCTATCTTTTGGATTTTTCCACGATTAATTTAGCACCAAATGCTTCTGATTCTGTTGCTAGTTACTCTTTGAATTTCTATTTTCATTTGGTGAAGGTCACTGGGAATACAAAAGAAATATTCAGTCAACTCACTTTTACTATTTTATCTCACTCTTCAAAATGTCATGTACTAGCACTCCTTTAAGGGAACCAGACTCTACTGGTTGGTACAAGTAATTACTCAGAATAGTGCCCAAAGTGTTTCAGCAATGGAACTAGTGCATTAAAGACAGACATTGTGACTTAGAAAAAAATGATTATAAGTACCTTCTTTGTACATTTTCACATTAATCAATGTACGATGAAGAGGTATATGACTTGATTTTAATCACTTGTTCTTATCTCACTGTGAAACAGGAGGTGATAAGTTATACATTGGATGCAATGCTTTGAAGCCAGACATTCAAAGCTAAGGTTTTCAAGACAATTTATGAATGAAAAATAAATCAAAGAATTCGGGAAATGGGATTAAATCATAGGTAAACTCAGTGGGGCTTCTTATCTAAGTTTTCTTTGAGGGCTACAGAGTTCGTTCTGTTAGCTTCTGATTCTCTTCAAGGATAGTTCAGGGATCAAATTGGAAGGATTAGTTTGGATCAAAGAATTAATATGGTTCAACTCGCCGTTGCCTTTGTAACTCACCAAAAGACATTTTTCTGATGGGTTTAGATAAGAGAAAATAGGGGGAGCTATTGATAGGATTATATCATTCAATTGGGATGATAAAAATTTTCAAACCCAGTGAGGTATTGGTCTGTTTTGCCATGCTGCTGAGTTTCAAATGAGCCATCTCAGTAGCAGAAAGGATGAGTTTATTACTATCAAGATAAACAAGGAAGGCCATATTCTTCAGACCCAAGACCCTCGTGCGCTGAATCTCCTTGATCCAGGGCTAGAAACCTTTGGTACCAGAGAAGCAGCAGCAGAATACTGACAGCAGAATAAAGAGCTAGAAACAATCCAGACTGTTGAAGTAAGGTGGGCTTCCTGGCCTATGGACCATGTAAAGCTGAGTACTTTACCGTAGGGCAGAAGTTTGGGTTTTGTTTTTTTGGTTTTGTTGCCGAGTTATGCCTCTAAACTCTTAAGTCAGGTAACTTGGTTTGTGAACCATTGAACTAGAGCAGAGTGCCTCCAGACTAAGCCTACTGGGCATTTATCAGCAGTGCCTTAAGAGCTTTATAAAATTGCCCTAGCAGGGCAGAGGACAAGCTAAAGGACTGAGAGAGGTCTGTCTTTGAGCACAGCAGAGAAGAGCCTGTCTTGATCAGAGAGGACTGTTCTAGCTTTAGCATTTGTAATCCTGCATTTTAAACGGTTGACTTCCTTAGTAAAGCCCATAATCATGAACCTGGACTTGGGGCCGCTGCAGTGCCTGGATCATTGCCATGTGGAGAGTGCCGTGCATGACTGCTTGGTGTTCGAACTGATCAAGGAGTAGGCCTGACCTCTGCCTCATAGAAGTGAGACGTGAACTGATGCCAATGCTGATACTGATTCTCCTGCCCCACCCCTTTGTAGTCAGAGGAGAGCAGGTGCCATCCTCTATCTTAATGCAATTATATATTTTTACTGGAGACTCAAATGAACACAACTTTGTCTGGGCTTAGTAAATTGGTCGCAATGGAGACAATGACTCAGAGAATCCTTCAAGCCTCAAAATTGGGTAGAAAAACAAAAGCATACACAGGTTTTTGTTTGTTTGGTTGGTTTGTTTTGTTTTTAATATATAACTGACATCAAAGGAAAAATCTCTGAAGAATCATCTTTTTTTTATCATGTTATTTGGGGCCATCAGTTGGTTCCGACTCCTAGCACCCCACACACAACAGAATGAAACCCTGCCCTGGACTGCGCCACCTTCACAATCGTTCCTACGCCTGAGCCCATGGTTGCAACCACTGTGTCAATCTGTCTCCTTCAGGGCCTTCCTCTTTTTTGCTGCCCTGAGATTTCCCAAACACGATGTCTTTCCTGACAACATGTCCAAAGTACATGAGATGACGTCTCGTCATCTTTGCCTCTAAAGAGCGTTCTGGCGGTACTTCTTCCAAGACAGATTTGTTTGTTCTTCCAGCAGTCTGTGGTACGTTCACCATTCTTCACCGGCACCATAATTCAAACACATTGGTTCAAACATCCTATCACACATTACAATAGTCCATTCAAAGCAAGGAATTTCTGGTAAACTGAAGTTTGCTCCTAAAAAGTAACCAATTTTAAAGAAGCTATACCTCCTATTTGGGAATGGTAAGGATGGGGGTGTAAGTTGTAGTCCTGTCCTCTAATAAATACCTAATTCTCCTCATTTATAATATTAACCAAAATGTCACTTGCACACATAATCTTTCTTAGGCTTTCTTAATTGAGTTCATGGTTCCTGGAAATTTTCTTCGTTGTCATTGTGTCAAAGGCATCTGGTTACATTTCTCTCTTCTCCTTTCATCAAAAACTAAATTTTGTTAACAGTGTCTAGTAATGTGTTCTAATTTTAAAACACAGTATAGAGGGGCCAGTCCCAATCCCAACGATTTGGAAAAACCCCCTCTCCGCAGAACAATTCACTTCAGAGGACAACACCAAAGCTACAGCTCAGGGAGAGGGGCATGTCTGATCAGAGCACACAGGAGCAAATGAAGGGGGAGGAAGAGAGAGTGGAGCACATCCTGGACCACCAAGCCCTGAGGATGATATTCTGGCTCAGAGAAGCCAATGAACAGAAAGGACCATAGGGCCGGCCCCACTATGAAACACAATGTTCCTCACTGGCCCATAGCCCTACAGGGGACAACATGAGAGACACAGTGCAGGAATTGCACCCGATCTGACCCCACCACACTGAGGTGAAACATGAAGGGCATACAGCCGAACAGCAAAGGGAGCAGAGCAAAGAAGTCCCCAGGGAATACCAAAAATAGACTTTGGGGCCAGGGGATGGCACCCCATCAGACTTGAACAGAAAACACTCCTGAGAGTCAGCAACCAGACTTTGAATTACTTACAGGCTTTTCATTTTTGTTGTTGCTGTTATTGTTTTGTTTTCTTTTGTTGCTTTGTTTTACTCTGTTTTGTTTTTTGTGCGTATTATTATCTCTGCAGGTCTATCCAACTAAGATAGGCAGGATAAACACTCTGTAGGAGAAAACAATGGGACTGACGGTTCTGGGGGGACATGGGAGAGGAGGAGGCAGGGGAAATGGAGTGGGTGTTAACAAACTCAGGGACAAGGGAAGAACAAGTGATCCAAAAATTGATGGCGAGGGGGGTGTATGAGGCCTAGTAGGGCTTGATCAAAGGCAAATGTAACAGAGAATAATTACTGAAACCCAAATGAAGGCTGAGCATGGTAGTGGGACAAGAGGAAAGTAAAAGGAAATAGAGGAAAGAACTAAGAGGCAGAGGGCACTTATGGAGGTCTAAATACAGGCTTGTAAACATGTAAATATATTTATATATGATGATAGGGAAATAGATCTATGTGCATATATTTATAGGCTTAGTATTAAAGTAGCAGATGGACATTTTGCTTCTACTCAAGTACTCTCTCGATGCAAAAACACTTTGTTCTATTAAACTGGCATTCCATTAGGCTTAACTTCCCAACAAGATCGCTGAAGACAAATGGGTGCATAAGCAAATGCGGTGAAGAAAGCTGATGGTGCCCGGCTATCAAAAGATACAGCATCTGGGGTCTTAAAGGCTTAAAGATAAACTAGCAGCCATGTGGCTGAGAAGCAACAAAGCCCACATGGAAGAAGCACACCAGCCTGTGTGATCAGGAGGTGTCAATAGGATCAGTTATCAGGTGTCAAAGAACAAGAAATCATATCATTGTGAATGGAGGGGAGTGCAGAGTGGAGACCCAAAGCTCATCTGTAGGCAATTGGACATCCCCTTATAGAAGGGTCACGGTGGGGAGTTGAGTCAGTCAGGGTGCAGTATAGCACCTTTAAAACATACAACTTTCCTCTAGTTCTTCAATGCTTTCTCCCCTCCACTATCATGATGCCAGCTCTACTTTACAAATCTGACTAGACCAGAGCATGTACACTGGTACAGATAAGAGCTGGAAACACAGGGACTCCAGGACAGATAAACCCCTCAGGACTAATAATGAGAGTAGCTATACCGGGGGGTAAGGGGAAGGTAGGGGAAGAAAAGGGGAACCAATCACAATGATCTATATATAACCCCTCCCTGGGGGACGGACAACAGAAAAGTGAGTGAAGGGAGACATCAGTCAGTGTAAGACAGGGAAAAAGGAAAAAAATAATAATTTATAAATTATCAAGGGTTCATGAGTGAGGGAAGGTGGGGAAGACAGTGGGGAAAATGAGGAGCTGATACCAAGGGCTCAAGTAGAAAGCAAATGTTTTGAGAATGATGAGGGCAACAAATGTACAAATGTACATTTGAATATATGACACAATGGATGGATGGATGGATTGTGATGAGTTGTATAAGCCCCTAATAAAATGGTTTAAAAAGTAATATATAAACCCAAAATATATTTTTTGACCCACCTCATAGTCAAAAGGTCACACGACCACTTCTGGTCAATACAATGAAAGGAGATGATGGCTTTAAGAAAAATGATTGAATCTATTCTGAGCCATATAGACAAATTCAACTTTAACTGGCATAGCCTTTGAAACAGTTCATGATTACAGTTTTATGTGATTTATCTATCAATGTCCTCTCTATGGATTCTATAAATTCTACTGAGGACTCGGGAAAGGACTATCTTATTGAAGCCACTCAGTAGAGTATTGGCTTCAAGTAGATTTCTGACAAATCAATGAATACATAAAAAGAGGTTCTTTTCTCCACTAAAGGAATCCTGCTGGGCTAGTGGTGAAATGGTAGGCTGTGGTCCCCATGGTCGGCAGTTGGAAGCACCAGCAGCTCAGCGGGTGAAAGACTGGGCATTCTACTCTATCTACTGTTCCAGTCTCGGAAACCCACAGCGCGGTCGCTATGAGTGGGCATGGACTCGACAGCAGTGATGTTGTGTTTTGGTTTTGGCTCCTGGCTATGAACAGTTTCTATGGGACATTTTGTTGTGTTAATGATGTCCTCTATGATGCAGAATCTTTAACAACATCCCTCCTTCTACCTACTGTATGCTACTTTCAAACCTTCCTCCACCCACTGCACAAGTCTCTAGACATTGCCACTGAACAGACAATATACTGTTGAATTGGAAACCACTCGACTAGATGCTCAGCATGGAGAGGGGATTTAGAAGAGTAATCAAACTCAAACATGACATGGTTTTAACATTCTAAATCTCTACTCCTGGAGACCTCTGTGATCTGAGATATACCCTCTGTCCACTTCTTTTAGAATATGGATTGAATTAGGCTCATACTGACCATATTTTTTTACATTTAGGAGAATAATAAAAGCACTATTGATTTAGTGACTTCTTTTTAAGAGTTAGACACTTCAGAATAGAAATCATTGTAACATTAGTTGACATTTTAGCAACTTTAAAAAGGAATAATATGTACGTTAAAAAATCTCAAAGATCTTAATTCACACAGTCTAGAAACTAACCACTTAGCAATGTCTAACTACATATCTAAAACAATACCATAGCCATGATCTTTGCATGTGTTTGTGTGGAACATCCTCTAGCTTCCTGTGGTGCCCTAGCTGTTTCTATATTGACAGTGCGGTATTCAATGTTTACTTTAAAGAGACCCAGAGGAAACATTATATATTTTTCCAATATTAGAGGCTAAATAAACTCTCCAAGCAGAGTGTTTCCAGACTACACTATGAAAGAGAAGCACTTGGAGAAGATACAAGGAAAAAATTTTAGAGTATGGGAATAGACAAGGTTTATTTATACCATTATTTACGTTCATTGTATGATCATTCAGTGGCATATGCATTAAATTAACTGTTACAGTGTCTTCCCTCCATTTTCCTACATAGCACACCCAAACCAAACCCATTACTGTCAGCTGATTCTGATTCATAAAGACTCTATAGAACTGAGTGGATAAGTTCTATCGTGTGCCCAAGGTCTTTCAATGGGTAGATTAGTTTTTAAAACGCTGCAACCCAAGGACTTCGGATCTCCACATACATAAATTAAATTTCAAAGTCACTTCTAACTCACTGTCCTTGAAATGTCAACTCACAGAGACGCTCTGTGACAAGACAAAACTCTCCTTGTAGGTTTGCAAGACTGCAACTCTTAACAAGAGTAGAAAACCCCATCTTTCACCCACGGAGCAATGGGTGGTTTTGATCTCATTTCCTTGTGGTTAGCATCCTAATGTGTAACCACTCAACCCCCCAGGGGCCCTCAAAAGAAAAAAAAAGAGAGTTTCTTTGAGTAATTAATTAATTCTAGGTCCTACTTTTCCAGTCTAATGGAATCAGAAGAAGCCCAGATGGAGAAGTGGTTTATGGCTTGGCCTGGTAACAGCCAAGTCAGCAGTTCAACTTCACCAGCTCCGAGGGAGATAGATAAAGCTCTCTGTTCCCATAAAAAATGTATAGGCTGAGAAACTGAAAATGGCAGCTCTATTCTGTCCTATAGGGTTACTATAAATTAAAATTGTCGTGAAGCAATGAGTGAATGAAACTATTAGAATTTTCAATTTACGATCTTAATGTTTTCCTAATTTTAATTAAATTTAACAAGTGGATCCTAAACATCCAGTACTATATTCACTTCTGGGAATCTTCATTATAAACCTTTGAACAATACACTATAATCTGATGGCAACTTTATATACATAGATTTGCTATCTTCTAAGAAAAGGGGGATTAGAAAAGGGGCTGATTTTTTACTGGAAATGGGCAGGAGAGTTTGCTAATTACTAAACTTGTTCTTAGGGTGAAATTACATTGAGTTGGTGCAGACTCATAGCAACATTATGTCCAAAGAAATGGAAACACTGCCTGGTTCTGCAAAAATCTTCACAATTGTCCTGGTTGAGCCCAGTGGTAGCCACTGTGCCAAACTATACTCTTTTTGATGAACCTCTCCTTAACCAAAACTGATGTTCTTCTGACACTGGGCTCTCCTGATAGCAGACAAACGTGCATGAGACGAAGTCTCATCTTCCTGGCTTGGATGAAGCACTCTGGCTGTACTTTCTCCAAGACTGATCTTTCATTCTGGTAGTCCATGCTACTTCCAGCAATCTTCACCAGCACCATAATTCAAAAAAAATGTCAGTTCATCTTCCATCTTCCTTATTGACTGCCCAGCTTTCACAGGCATATGAAATAACTGAAACATAGCTTCGATAAGGCCCACGTCAGTTATCAAAGTGACATCTGTGCTCTTAAAGATTGTAAAGCGCTCTTGTGCAGCAGATTCACCAAGTGCAATATGCTGTTTAATATTTTGACTGATACGTCCATACATTTTTCTTGTGGATCCATGTAACTGGATCTTCACAACTTTAATCATGATGTTGTCTATTGGTCCTGATACGAGATTTTATTCCTCCACATTGAGTTGCAATCCACACGGAACATTACAGACTTGGGTCTTCATCACTAATTGCTTTTCAACCTCAGTTAGCAAGGTTGCGCAATCAGCAAAGTGTAGGTACTCTTTCTCTTATCCTCGTGCAATAGCCTTCTTCAGATCCTACTGCCTCTTAGAGTATTAGTTTAGGTGCCATCGAGTCAGTTCTGAATCAAAGCGACCCTACAAGAGATTTACCCAAGGCAGTGCAGCCTTTAATCTCGTGACTTTAATCCCTGAGCACTGATTGTGGGTCCAAGCAAGATGAAATTCTTGACAACTTCAATCGATTCTCAGTTCATCATGATGTGACCTATTGACCCATTGTAGCAATTTTGGTGTTGTTACATTAACCTGCAATCCATTCTGGAAGCTGCAGTTCTTGGTCTTCATCACCAAGTGCTCCAATTCCTTCTCACGTTAGCAAGCAAGGCTGTGTCGTCTGCATATCACATTAGCTTTCCTCCAATCCTAAAGGCACATTCATCTTTATATAATCCAGCTTCTCAGATTATTTGCATAGCACACAGATTGAAAAAGTGTGGTGAGAGTATGCAACCCTGATATACACGTTTTCTTATTTTATACCATTTCGTTGATCTTCTTGCACAATTGCCTCATGATTCATGTAGCTGCCTCGTGAGCTTAAGGAGGTATTCTTGGATTCCTATTCTTCTCAAAGTTATTCACAGTTTTTATGGTCCACACAGTCGAATGTCTCTGCATAGTAATAAAGAAAAAGTTAACATCTTTTTAGTATTCTCTGATTTCAGCCAAGATACATCTGATATCCACAATGATAGCCTTTAGTCTATGTTCTCTTCTGAATTGGGCAGATTGCTGTTGATGTGCTCTACAACCATTTGGGGTGATTGCCACGATTAAGTGTTCTGGAATTCCTATTCTCATTTCTATCAATATTTTTTTACAATTCTGTGGTAGCGACATAATTGTATGTCAACCTGAAGATACATAAGAGTTTAGGGGTGGTATTCAGTGTGTCAGAGAGGTTCAGCCTGATGGTGCTGGCCTTGTGGACATGGCCTTCTCATAAAGGGGAGCCAGGGAACCTCCCTCTCTCTGTCTTGAACTTCCTAATTGCTTGCCACCTGGAGAACTGTTGGTGCAAGAGCCCTGTGATCTTGCCACTGACCTTGCATCCAAGCATCTTTCTACATACTGGCCTGTGATTGTCCGGCATTCTACATCATTGCACGTGGCTGCATTAGTCTGAAGACACTTATGGATTAGTATTGGACTTGTGGACTTGAGTTGGACTGGGCTAACATGTTTTCTTGATATATAGTTCTTGACATAAAGTTCTTTCTTACACATATACGAGTGTCACTGGGTTCGTTTCTCTAGTCAACCTGGCCTAGCACAAATTCCACAGAGTCAGATACCTTGATATAATCAATCAAACACAGATGAACATATTTCTGATATTATCTGCTCTCAATCAAGGTCCATCTATCATCAGCAACATATCATCTTCCATGCCCTCTTTGGAATCTGATTGGATTTCTGGCAGCTCCTTGTCTCTGTACTGCTGCACTTGATTTTTTAATGATCTTTGACAAAGATCATTTGTTTGATATATTACTAAATGTATATGACAATTTGTGCATTCTCTTGTGTCACTTTTCTTTGAACTCTACATAAATACAGATCTTATCCATTTAATTGCCAGGCAGCTACCTTCCAAATTTCATGGTATACACTAGTAAGTGCTTCCAGATCTTTGTCATTTTTGAAATTCCATCAATTCTGGGAGTGTTTTGATTTTTAAGCAAAAGTGAAGCTTGGACTTCTTCCATCAATATATCAGCTGTTAATCACATAACACTTCTTAAAATTCTTGTATGTCAATCAAATCTTTTTGGTACAGTGAGTCTTTTATTCCTTCCATTTTCCTTTTATCCAAAACCTTTTTTATTGGGGGCTAATACAGATATCATATCATTGCATAGTTCAATCACTCAAGCAGTATTGTACAATTGTCACCACAATCAGTTTTAAAACATGCTCTTACTTCTAGACCTCCTTAATATCAGTTTCCCTTGACCCCCCACCGTCCCCCACGGGACCCCCAGGAACCCTTATTCCACTTGCTGTCTCTATGGGTTCATCAATCCTTGGTTTCATACACACACACACAAAAAAAACCCAAACAGAAAAGAATATAATAAAAATTGAAGAGCACTCCCCCAATGACAAAGTACATCAGAGCTAAACCCCAGTATAAAGGGGTGGGGGGAAACAAACAGAAAATGTTGGAAACCAGATCAGGCCCAAAGTGTATGGGGCGAAACCTGACAAGGTTGTAACTGTTCAAGTCAGATCTATATTCTGATCTTCTGTAGTCATCAGTCCAATTTACTCCGTTGGAACCAGTTAATTCCAATCCTCTGTTATGTATAGTAGGAAATCATTGGAGACTAATTTCCTGTATAGATCTCACAAAATGTATTTTGGGCTCCCACTGTCATCCATAGTCTTCTGCAAACCAGAATCTCATAATTGGAGCTCTGACACTATTTCCTCCTTTGGTTTTAGATAACATGATTTTCAATCCTTTGGTCACTGATGTTGGAGTACTTCTTCCATGTGGACCTAGAAGACATCTCATTTAGATGGCTGCTTGTTTGGAAACAAGCCTTTAAGGCCCGAGACTTTATTTTATCTGATAACTGGACACAATCAAATTTCCTAACCACACTTTGCTATAGTACCCATACCTTCTGTGTTCTCTTCCAGAGAGCAAGTATTGAGCAGCGCCATGATGTAGGAATGAATTATTCTTTAATTGGAACTAGGATTCAGTGCGAGCCCAAAACCCATTCCTGTATCTAAATCTTATTTTTAATTTTTTTATCTGCCTTTGATTCCCTTTAGAGACCTCCTTGTTAATTTATGTTAGAGAATCTTATGGATCATCTCCCTTGAACGTAAAACTCTTCCATTAATGCTGTCATTGATTAAACCCTGGTACTACTTTTAAAACCACAGTTGGAAGCTCTTCCATTTTCATTCAGTATTTTGACTATAGAATCATTCAATACTGCAAATCTACACTTGATTTTTTTTCTTCAGTCCTTTTGCTTCAGATGTGTTGAATATGTTTTAAACATCAATTGTATCAAGCACATTTGTACATCTGTTACAATCATCATCAAAATATTTTCTTTCTGCTTGAGAAGAGTATCAGCTCTTCTTTTTTGCCTTCCACCCCAACCTTCCCACTCTCGTGAACCCTTGATAAGTCATAAATGATTATTATTTTCCTATTTTAAACTGTACGCTGTCTCCCTTTACTCATGTTTCTGTTGTTCATCCCTCTCGGGTTGGGGATGTCGGGGTTTACACGTTGATCATTGTAATTGGTTCTCCTTTTTCCCCACCCCCATTCTCCCCTGACATTCCCCCACCCTCGTGGTATCACTGTTCCCATTATTGTTTCTGGGGGGTTTATCTGTCCTGGATTCCATGTGTCAAGAATTCTTATCTGTACCAGTGTACATGCTCTGGTCTAGCCGGATTTCTAAGGTAGAAGTGGGGTCATGATAGTGGTGGGGGCAGGAAGCATTAAAGAGCTAAAGGAATGCTGTGTGTTTTATCAGTGCTATACTGCACCCTGACCAGCTCGTCACTTTCATCACATATTTAATTAGAATGCTTTGCTTTGTCTTCTTAAGCTGCCTTTTCAGTGATTCTGTGTGTGCTGCTTGTTTACGTCAACATTTCTTCTATTTGCTGCTCCACTTTCCAAAGCAATTTTCAGAACCTGTGTTGACTTCCACTTTGATCTTTTATTTCTTTCCTGTAATGACCTTCGATTTTCTTCGTATATGATGGTTCTTGATGTTATCACACAACTCATCTGGTCTTCGGTCATTCGATTTCCATGGTAAAGCCTATTCTTTAAATGATCTCAGTTCAACTGAAAAAGTACTCCTGGTAATATTTTGGCCTTTGTGCACTCATTTTAATTTTCTTCAGAATCAAATTTAACTTGGAGTTTAGGAATTGTCCAATCTTTATAAGGACAAATAGCTTGATCTTTCTTCTGAAATTTTATGATGATTTTGAGTAAAGTCTGAAATTTACAATCTAATACTGATTGGAAAGTACCACCAGTGTTACTTAAATACCTAAAACCATCCGTGAGTAAATGTATATGTACACATATCATTTATTTTACTTTATCAATACTTAAATTTATATGAAATTCTTAAAGTTAGCAGTCTATCACTCATCTGTATGTTTATCATACTGTTGTAGCTTGTGGGGTGCTGCCATTTTTGAAGTTTTGTTGGCGATATTTTGAATACTAGCATAGTCACTGTGTCAATTAGATCTATGTCAACTTGATGGTACCTGTGTGGAGGCAGAGGCAGAGCCTAATCTGTAATCAAGTGGAAGCCTGGTGGTACCTCCTTTGGGCATAGCCTTAGACACTGGGAACTGTTTCTTTTTATCCCTTTACCATCCTTCTGGCTGGGACTCTGTGCTGCCTCCAGGAGTAGAACCATGTGGGTGCCCAACTCTGAGGGTTTCTGGTACCCTGTCGTGTATCCACAGACCTTGGGTCCACATAACTCTGCATCCGCCTGCCTGTGAGGTCCTGTTGTCTGTTTCACATTTCAGTGTCACCTGCCTGTACTTCTATGAGTCTGAAGAGGACCCCAGCTAGGTTAGGGCCTATGGACTTGAGTTGGACTGGGCTAAGGCACCTTCTTGATATAGCGTTCTCTCTTGTACAAAGCTGTGTCACTAGTTTGTTTCTCTAGACAACCCAGCCAAAGACCATCACCAGTGGTGAACAGATTTCAGTGAAATTGCAAACTAAGAACATATTAAGAAGAAAGATTAGTGATCCACTTCAGAAGGACTTGCCACTAGTTGAATATTACCAATAGATGAGTGTGTCAGGTTGGAATTCACTCAAAATATGACAGGAAAAGGGCTGTCTCCTCATAGTCAGCCCATAAAATTGTTTGTGCTTACCATGCTGAGCTTTTCTGTAGCTTCTTGTCAGAAGTGTAGTCAATTTGATGCTTGTGTATCCCATCTAGTGAGTTCTATGTTTACAGGCGCTATTTATGTTGTTAAAAAAGATGTTCACAGTGAACATCTTTGGTCTTGCAATTTTTTATCATGTGATCTCCAGAAACTAAGGATATGTTTTCTAACTACTGATTCTTCTACTTTGTTTCAAACATTTGCTTCCCAATTGCTAGCACTTAATACATCTTGGTTGTATGCTTGATCAGTTTCATTTTGAAAAAGTTAGTAGAATTCTTCAATATCTTCTTAATGGCTTTAGTGATTGAGATATAAATTTAAATAATACTTACATCATCGCAGCCCTGATGGCATAGTGCAAGGCAATCAATTCAAAATTGCCAGCCTCTTCACTGGGGGCAGATTAAGCTTTCTATCCCTGTGAAGACTCACAGTCTCAGGAAACCTCTGGAGTAGTTGTATTCTAGCCTATAAGGTCACTTGAGTTGCAAAGAACTTGATAGCAATAACTTTTGTTTGTCTTTATGGGTGGCTTTGTGGATATGAAGATATTCTCCTATCATAGGCAGCTCTGTACTTCAAGAAAGAGCTTGAAATGTTCTTGGAGATGAATTTGAAGCTATTCCTCTTGAATTTGTCTTTCCCAGCTTAGGAAACAGTATCATTTTCTGATTAAAAATGGCCAATACCATCCATTTCAGCTAACTAATGGCTAGGCTATTGATCTTTATGCATTCCATTTCATTTTTGGCAACTCCAAATTTCCATAGATTCATATTTTATACATTCCACTTTCTAAGATTTAAAGTTTTACAGACTTGGAAACCTTATATAGGGTGGCTTTGTATTTGACTCTCCCCTATGAGAGTGGGGTTTTGTGTTTTGTTATTTATTTCTTTAAAATGTATTGGAGTATAATACGTCAATATAAAACTACACATTGTATCTGAGCAATAAATGTTTATCTGAGCAATAAATCACTAGAACAAAAGTGGCTAGTCATATTCCTCTTTGTGCCTCCCAGGGGTGAGTATTTTTAAGGAAAAATTGAATATCTAATAACAGAACCCAATCTCAATGAATCCCGCTGCCATTGAGTCAATCCTGACTCGTGGAGACACCATAGGACAAGGGACAACTGCCTCTGTGGGTTTTAGACGTTGTAACTGTGTATGGAAGTAAAAAAAATATTCATCTTTCTCTCACCAGCAGCTCATAGTTTAGCTGCTGACCTTGAGGTTAGCAGCTCAACACTTAGTACCTTTAATTGATTATAAACACTGTCCATTCTCAATAGTTTCATGTAGGATTATAGTATGACCAGATCTTGGAAAATATGTCCACCACCTATTGTTTTTGTCAAATCCAGAACCCATTATCCTGTACCTATTATTAAGTTTACCTGAAAATATGAAAGAAAGATATACTAGAGATGTTTTCCAAATAACCGGCTCTGAATATTGCATCTGTTGTTGACTAGTTTTTTTTTTTTAATTTGGTCACAGGACACCATATGAGTTTAATTTTCATTGATAAACTGAGGATGACAATTAACTTGCTTTAGTAAACTTGAAAAAATCTATGAAAACTTAG
The DNA here is from genome assembly GCF_000313985.2 of Echinops telfairi. NCBI lineage: Eukaryota > Metazoa > Chordata > Mammalia > Afrosoricida > Tenrecidae > Echinops > Echinops telfairi. The sequence continues at coordinate 4,178,279 of NW_022103911.1, read as the reverse complement.
AAAACTATAGGAGGCTGCAGAAATATACAGTGCTATCTTAATTTTTCTATTTCTACAAAATACCCCTTGCAGAGTTCACCTCAGACAAAGGCTCCTGCTCCCCATAAACCGTGAAGCAGAGGAAGTGTCGCTGTGGATGGCAGCAGGACGCCTTCCTAAAGAGCCTCCTCACCTTGGGAGATGTGCCTGCTCCAAACCTGGACTTCACCCTCTCCAGACAGAAACGTCCTTGTCTATTTCTAAGTGGGGCTCATGATTTCAAATAAACTCAAGGGGCTGATTGTAAAAATCAAAGTTGTGACTTAATGGTTTACAATGAGAGGACCAGGAGCTAGACTCCTCTGGCCTGAACACCCTCTCTCTGCTAGTATACCTTTGGGACAACCACAGCATAAGCATGTGATGAGTGAGTATGGTTTTAGAGTCATAAAATGTAGGTGTCAGGAAGTTCTTCTTAAACGGTGTGATCTTATTTCCCCGCTTCTTTCTACAAATGTACTTGTGTATTATTTGTCGGTCTCACACTCCAACTGCCAACTCAATGGAAGCAGGCTTTGAAGCCTTCCGTTTCAAAGAAATAAAACTTAGACGCTTTTAACAATACAAAAATATGTGTACATATTAATATTGTCAACAACGTCAATTAAAATAAGGCTTACACAATGTTTTGAGCCATCAATTTATAAACGATCTGCAAGTCATATTTAAGTTCACTGCTCTTTGACCAGGAATTGGGTACCTAATTCCCCTCTGCTTGAGGATACCCAGAACCTTACCTCCAGAACTCAGAGGCTTTCCAATTTCCCTTACCTTCTCCCCGCTCATTTGGTGATTCTAAATGTTGAACCCTGGATCGATATTCTTCTATTGCATTATCCCTGGGGGGAAAACAACAAAATTAAGGAAGAAATACATGGGTAATAAAGATTTTAGAATTGCAGTGCTGAAAGTACATGCTAACCATCATGACCAGAGTTAGAGATATGACGCAGAGACTTAATAACAGGATGCAATAAAACATTTCTGTATTCATGTTTCTGACCATACACTGAAACCATAGAGACCACTTGCACTTCTATGCTCATCACTTGAGTGGCCATGACTTTTACGTTTTGGGGGTTTTTTTTTGAAGAAAGTAGAGGCCTTCTGCTATTTCTATGTTTTCCCTGCGGGAATCATTCTCATCTCAACACAGCCCTAATCAATTGAGGACATATGTACTCCTGGACACATTTTCTATTCAGTTTGATAATGTGGTGATTCCTAAATCATCGTCTTTATTTCTAAGTTCTTAGAGTTATTTGTAACTCAAAATTGATTGTATTTACTAACAATATGTTTCATCTATTCTCAGGATTGCTATGAGTCAGAATCGACTGGATAGCAGTGTTTTTGTTGTTTTGGTTTTTGATCCTCAGTGAGCCTCAGATGTTCTCCAGATGGATTATTTTTAAAGGGAGCTGTTTGAAGATTTATTGAGATGCTATGTAAGTGCAAAGCCTACTGATATAAGTGCACCAAAACCATATTTTTGAGAAACAAAATTAATGTAATTAATTAAATTGAGTGCTCCAAATCGCTTCCATGCTCCCACTCCTGAGCAGGACTAGCAGGACGGTGAGAGACATGGTCCGCGTTTTCCCTTCACCACACACATAAACAAAGATATTAGACAGTCCATGGTACAAAATAGTCTCCCAAGCTTCTGTTTATTATGCAGTCAACTGGTATATCAATCATTCTTTATAAATTTAGATTTCTTCCATTTTTATAACCAACATTCACAGCTTAAAAATCATCAAACATGACTTAATATACAAGTCATGTATTTATTCTTGAAATAACTATTAGGATTTCAATATTTAGAACACATAACAGGATTTTCACTTTAAATTGCTTTCTAGTATTTGAAGGTACATATTAAATAATTAGTAAAATATCTAAATACCATAAAGCATTAGTATTGGAAAACGTGATTTAGATGTAATGATCAGACCTATTATCATTGATAATGTCTAATTTTAGAGAAGAGGTCATTGTTATTATTGTTAGAAGAGTATGTTGCTTCTGACATACTGATCCCATAGAAAACTGAAGTAAACACTGGTCCTAGCCCATCCTCATGACTGTTACCATGTTTGAGCTCCTTGTTACTATCATTTATCAATCCTATTTTCGCTGATACATTAGCAAGAGCGATGTCCTTGTCTATGGACTGGGACCTCCTGATAACATGTCCAAAGTATATGAGACTAGTCTTCTCTCCAAGCAGCATTCTTACTGTCCTTCTTCCAAGACAGGGTTGTTCCTTCCAGTAGTCTGCTTTATTTTTAATAATATTTTCAAAAGCCATAATTCAAAGTCTTAAGTTTTTTTCATTTTCCTAATTCATTGTCCAGTTTTCATATATATTTGAAGCAACCGAGAATGTCATCGCTTGGGTCAAGTGCACCTTAGAACCCAAAGAGACCTCTCGGCTTTTTGAAACCTTCACTGACTATTTTTTTGTAGCAAAATTTCTAAAGAATTATGTCATTCGATTTCTTGACTGCTGTCTTCATGGGCATTAATGATTATTCCAAGTAAAATGAAATTGTTGACAACTTTAATATTTTCTCCATTGATCATGATGTTGCCTACTGATCCTTTCAAGAGGATTTTTGTACTTCTGGTAGTCTACAATACTTTCAGTATTCTTTACCAAAACCCAAGTTCAAATACATCAATTCGCCCCTATTTTCCTTATCCTCTGTCAAGTTTTTAAAGACATAAAATGATTGAAATTACCATGGCTTGAATTCAGCGCATTTTAACCTCAAATGGACAGTTTGAAGAAATCTAATGTTGCAGATGTCCCAATATGTATTTAGATTTCTTGACTGCTGCTTCCATGAGCATTGTTTGTAGCTCCAAACAAAATAAAATCCTTCACAATTCTGAAAATGTTGTCAATCGATCCAGTTCTGGGGACTTAAATTTTCTTTATCTTGAGATGCAAACCAGACTGAAGTAGTAGTCATCCATCTTTATCAATAACTACTTCAACAGGCAACCTCTTCCAGTAAGGAAGGTTGTGTCATCTGTATATTGCAGAATGTAATGACTGTTCTTCTAATCATAAAAGTCTTTTTTCTATAGTCAAGATTCTCAGATTTTTTTACTTAGCATACAGATTGAATAAATATGGTGAAAGAATACATACTCGATGCTCAGCTTTCCTGATTTTAAACTAGGTGGTATCTTCTTGGATTGTTGTTGTTGTTTTTAGAATAACAAACTCTAGGTCTATTTACAGGTTCTATAATTATAATATTATAATTTAGAATCCCATGCTTACCATATTACCCTTTTTAAAAACTCACAAAAGTCAATGTCATTGAGTCATTGCCAACTCATAGTGATCTTATAGGACAGAGTTCTGTGAAACAGACCATTAATTGCTCAGATGTGTGTTCAGATTGAAGCTGATTAAAATGAAAATAAGGTCAAAAGAACCAAAAGTGGACCATGAGTCTATCCCACCTTAATTCGAAAACATCTAAAAACAGAATTGCTGGATTGAACACTAATGATA
>NW_022103911.1:4161771-4174288 GCF_000313985.2 Echinops telfairi | reverse complement strand
TAAATGTGCTGCATGAGTCTAAAATGAAAGTTACAGACTAGTATCTGACACGTGGGCTAATATCGGACTTGGATATTGAGAAAACATCCTAGCCCAGTCCAGACCGAGTCCACACATCTGATGTTGGCCCATACGTCCTATCCTAGTAATTGCTCTTTGATGTACAGGTCTATGGATTTGTTTATCTAGTCAACCCAGCCTAACATAGAGGACATTAAAGAAAGAAAATATCAAAGTGGAAGTCAGAGAACCTTTAAAATTGTTCTCCGACTTAGTCAAATGGAAGAAATGATGATGTCCAAGAGTTGAAAAGAAAATTTCTAGGACAGCTCAAAGAGACGATGTAAAATATTGTAATGAAATGTGCACAGCCCTAGAGTCAGAGAATAAAAATGGAAGAACATGCTCAGAGAATCATAAACTGAAAAAAAAAATCAAGATAAAACTCAAGCCCCAAGTTACAATATTGAAAAGGTCTTTGGGCAAAATACTGAATGATACAGGACACTCAAAAGAAGATGTAAAGAAGACACAGTCACTGTATCAAAAATAAGCAGTCAACATTCATTCATTTTAGGAGGTAACTTATGAGTAATAATGAATGGTACAGAAGGAAAAATATTCAAGCTACACTGAAAGCATAAGCCAAAAACAAGGCTCCAGGAATTAATGGAATGCCTATTGAAATGTTCCCCAAAATGGGTGAAGCATTGGAAACATTTACTCTTATATGCCAGGAAATTTGGGAAAAAAAGCTATTTGTCCACCTGACTGGAAGAGATCCATATCTGTGCCTATTCCAAAGAACGGAACCCAACAGAGTACTCAAATTATAGAACAATATCATTGCTATCACCTGCAAGTAAATTTTTGCTTAAAATCATCCGGCAATGGTTGCAGCAGTCCATTGACAGGGAGCTGTCAGGTGTTCAGGGCAGATTCAGAAAAAAAACATGTAACAAGGGATAACATTGCTGATGTGAGATGAATCTTGGCTTAAAACATAGAATGTCAGAAAGATGTTTACTTGTGTTTTATTTACATACCAAATTATTTAACTGTGTGGATCATAAGAAACTATGGATAACCTTGCAAAGAATGAGACTTTCAGCACATTTCATTGTGCTCATCCAGAACTTTTGCAAGGATCAAGAAGCAGTTGTTCACATAGAACAAGGGGACACTGCATGTGTTAGAATCAGAAAGGGTGTGTGTTAACGTATCCTTTCATCATATTTATTCAAGCTGTGTGCTGAGCAAATCCTCAGGAAAGCTAGCGTATAGGAAGAAGAACTCAGCACCAGGGCTGGAGAAAGTCTTATTAACAACCTTCAATGTGCAGACGACACAACCTTAGTTGCTGAAAGGGAGCAAGACTTGAAGTGCTTCCTGATGATGAACCAGGATGGCAGCCTTCAGGATGGAGTACCACTCAAGGTAAAGAAGATCAAAGTCCTCACAACTGGATCCATAGGTCACATCACAATAAGTGGAGAAACGTTGGAGTTATCAAGAATTTTGTCTTACTTGGATCCACAATCTATGCTCTTGAAAACAGCTGTCAAGGGGTTAAAGGATGAACTGCTTTAGGTAATTCTGTACACAAGACATCTTAGAGTATTGAAAAACAAGGATATCACTTTGAGCATTATTGTGAGCCTGACCCAAACGATGATATTTGCAGTCATGTCACATGCATGTGAAAGTTTGACATTCAATAAGGAAGACTACAAAAGAATAATGTATTTGAATCATGGTGGCAGCAAAGAATATTGAAAGTACCATGGACTGTCGAAAGGAAAAACAAATTTGTGTTTGAAGAAGTACAGCCAGAATGCTCCTTAAAGGCAAGTATGGCAAGACATCATCTTACATACATTGGACCTGTTTTCAGGAGAGACCAATTCCTGGAGCAAGTACAATCCGTGGTAAAGTAGTGGATTCTGTGAGGTGCTGTTGAGTTACTTCCACCCGGGGTGACCCTGTGCGCAGAAGGAACCACTGCTCGGCATCCTCCTCACAACTGTTCCTGTCCTAAGCCCGTTGTCAGAGCCACTCCATCAGTCCATCCCCTCAGGAGCTTCCTCTTGGTTTTTCTCTTGGAGGAAGAATGGGCAGAGTGTTCCTCAGAGGCGAGGAGGGCGAGGTTTGTCTTATATACTTTGGACATGTTGTCAGGAGAGACCAGTTCTTGGAGAAAGACAACTTGGTAAAGTGGAAGGGCAGCAGAAAAGAGGAAGAACCTCAAGGAGATGGATTGACACAGTGGCTGCGACAACAGGCTCAAGCACAGAAACGATTGCGAGGATGCTGCAGAGCGGGGAAGTGTCTCACTCTGTTGCGCACAAGGTTGCTATATATGCAAACTCACTAGATGGCACCTAACAACAAAACAACTATAGGCCAGAGGAGAACGGCCCTGTGGGTTCTTAGACTTTGTCACCTTCTATGTGAGCAAAAGCCTCTTCCTCCTCTGGAGCCCCTTGTGTTTAAAAGTGCTGACCTTGACATTGGCAACACAATGTTTAACCCACTATGCCACCAGGGCTCCTCATATGATCCATAGTTTATTGTAATCCACACAATTGAAAGCTTTGCACAATCAATAAAACACAGGTACACAAATGTTTTGTATTCTTTGCTTCCAGCTAAAACCCCTATCATGTCAACAATTGTATCTATTATGAACTATCTTCTTTTGACGCTGAGCTGAAATTTGACTCGCACAATATCGATGGACTACTGCAATCATTTAAAAATTATCTTCATCCCCGGGGGTGTAGTGGGCATGAATTCTTTGAATAACATGGGTTCCTGATCATTTTCAGCCTCCAGACATGTTTGAACACGGACTACATCTTTTTCATAAAATGCCCCTTTACATTTTTGTACTTCCTTTGTTGTTCAATATCTGTCAGTTTTGCGACTCGGGACATGATTTTTGTTCTTTGCTCCTCCAGCTTGGGAAAGGCCAAGTGTTTTATTGCCTCTTGGTTCTCTTCGTTCCTTCCAAGATCAGGTTTTGCTTTGTAGTTTGGAGAGCGTCTCTTCAGCCCGTTTACAACCTCACTGCCTCCATTTGCTTTACGTCACCTTTAAGAGCAAGGTTCGGAGTTTCTTTTGCATTATTTAGTGGTTTCCTTTTCTTTCCCCTGTTTTTAATCTCCTTTTGTTTTCTTTTTATTTCACAGTTTAACTGACACTCCATCTACTTATCATACAATACAGTTCAACCATATCAGTAAGTTGCACAATCTTTACCACAATCCATTTTTAGAATATGGTCTTTTTCCCTGTGCTCATTGTTATTCATGTAATTATTTTTTCCATTTTGACAAAAATATATACTAAAGTCATTCACCAGTTCAACAACTTCTACATGTATAATTCGGTGCCATTGATTATACTCTTTGTGTTGTACGGCCATTATTGTTATCCCATTCCAAATTGTTCTACCACTATTAAAATGAACTCAATGTCCCCTAAGCAAAAACTCTTCTTCCTTCACCCATGGTAACTATAAGTCAATGGGTTAGTCTAGGTATACATCTTCACAAAAATCTCTAATTCTCCTGTGGGGTCCTGGTTTACAACTGCCAGCACCAGTGCCATGACAGGCTGTATAAAACCAAAATCTGGGGTAGGGCTAAGTGTCCATTTCAGGTTCCTGGTCACTGATGCAACTCTGTCGGATGAGATATCGCCTGTTCAAAACTGACCAATGGGATGCACCACCTGATTGCGGACTAACCAGTGGAATTCAAGCAACAACCCGCCCCCAATTGACCAATCGGTGAGGCATGCGCGAAACCACTCACCAACCACCGCTGGACATCGCTGTCACCAGAAGCTCCTCCAATGAATTCAAGGGACAACGACATGGGACCTTCCCTGTTTCCTTCGCCCTATAAGAGCTAGGCTACCAAAGCACTTGGGCCGATTCCCTTTGGATGCTGGGTCCTTGCTGCGCAGGGTAGCAGAGGGAGGAAAGCCCTAACTCAAGCTAGCAAATAAACTCCTTTGGCCGCTTTTGCATCTCAAGTGGTCGTGTTCATTCCATGCACCCGAGGTGAGCCCGCCTTCCTTTCCTGAATCTAACACTCCATCACTCTCCTGCATCCACTGATTGCTCACCACTTCCTCTGCCTCCCTGCTCCCCCTCTTCCGAATAATACATAGCATCAGTTATGGTCTCTCTGTTCCTTCTGCGCTCTTTCATATACAGTGTGAGCATGTCATCTCATAACTCATCTTTAGTTATTAGTGTTCAATGAATCAAATATATTCTTGAGATGTCCTCTAAATTCACATGATATATACTGAAGGCCATAATTTGCCTCTCCCAGACTTGTTTAAATTTTAATTCAATACAAAGATTGGTCCATACCAGTCTGTTTTAGCTCACTAATCCCTAGGCTACTGATATTTATGTGTCCCACTTCAGTTTTCTGTTTGTTTGTTTGAATCCAATTTTCTTAGATTTGTATAGTGTGCATTCTAATGAATAATGTGTCTCTGCAGCTGCTTTTGCATTATAAGTCATGGCACAGCAAGTTAAGTTTCCAGAAGCTTTGCTCCATCTGCATCATTAAGGCTGACTCCACTTGGAGGAGGTACCTCTTCTCAATTTGTTTGTTATGTGTTCTGACCTGAGATCCCCATCTACCTAGCAAAACACCAGGCAATGTTCCACTGCGAGTCAAAAGATTTTTACTGTCTAGATTGTTAGAACGGAATTACCAGGCTCTTCTTCCTAGTTTGTCTGAAAGCTCCACTGAAACCTTCAACCATAGTTGGCAAAACTTTCAACGTCAAGCAACTGCAGTAAGACAAACTGAAAAGCAAGTTGTGGACACTGAAGTTGGCACTAGGCATTTGGAAATAGCTAATACTAATCACCAAAGACAATGAGCAATATTTCTTGTTTTTTTATTAATTATTTTTCATGAAAACAATTGTTTAAATCCCTTCTTAAGACTAGTCAATGGAACTACATCAAGATTGTAAATGTGTTTCTGAACATATGTAGTTAATATTTCAATAATATTTAAAAATTAAGTGATAACTACACATTTTAAAAAACAATCTTTTTTGTTTGTTTATTCAAGATTCAAAAAAAAGTAAACTTCCTTCAAATCAAAGGCAATAAAAAAAATTCTAGATCTGATAGTGAGTGTTTTATGATGTCATTTTAGAGATACTAAAGTATTTCAGGAAAACCATTTGCAAATATATACTGTATCGTCTTAATTGACAAATGTTAAATGCTTAAATCTAAGGGAATATTTCATTGATCTAACATTTAATCATAAAATCATTTTCCTAAATTTTGATTGTCTTTATTTGAAAACAAAAAGTTACTCTTAAAATTTGATAAAGGTTGTGTTAGCAGTTTTTAAGAGTATTCTGTTATAAAAACTGGCAGACATTAGACAGACAATGTCTCAGAATAATTGATATGGACAACGCCAGTGAGAATTTAGACCCCCAGTAGACAAACCACCTGTACAAACAATGCTTCTGACTTCAATTTGAGTTGCTGGCTTCTGAACACTCAATTATTGAGGGCATTCAATGAATTCCGTTAATGGGGGAACTGTTCATTCGCTTTTATGACAAAGCTATTTCTTATCATTCCAGATGAAGCTTCAATAATAAATACTGTGATTGTTTATGTTGATGACAAATGCATTTTCCATTACAATTTCAAACCTTCCCTTTTAATATACTATTAATCTGTTTTTATTTAAAATGGTTTAATGTCACTTTGCCTAGAATTCATCACAATCTGACATTTTTCAGAGGCAGAATGTAAAGACAGAAAATGAACATCCAGATGTTTCCACATTCCAAGGTTGTCACTACATTGCCACGCAGACATGTCTGTTCTGGATTCTTAAGAATCTAATCTAATCTAATCCAACTCAGTTGGAGTTAGAGGGGGTGAACTACTTTAACGGCATTGTCTTTAAGCATTAATATGTATTACATAGCCTGCTATTTCAGTGAATTGGCTTTCAACCCCTGGTTCACTTTTAAAGAAATAATAACATTTCATTTGATTTGTTTAAAAAAATTGAGGAGTTTATGTTTATGTGCTTTTTAGTTTTAGAACATTTCTTGATTTACAGAAAAAAATTACAATGGTAGAGAGAATTCTCATCTACTCTGTACCCTCTTATTAATATCTTATATTACTATCGTATATTTGTTAAAATTAATCTGCCAACCATGATTCAATATTATTATCTAAGTGCTATTCAGTATTATTGTATAAATCCATAACTTACATATCCTTCAATTTTTAATTTTCTGAATTTTAATCTAATATTCTTTTTCTGTTCTGGGAGTACAGCCAGACTGCTGCTTAAAAGTGATGGTGGTGAGATCTCCATTCCTGCTCTTTGGACATTTTATCGGGATAGAGCAGTCCTCAGAAAAGAACTTCATGGCTGGAACAGGAGAGGATATGTAGAAAATAGGAGTACCCTCCATAAGGTATGTTGATACAGTTTGACAATGATTGTGAGGAGGTTACAGGTTTGGACAGGGTTTCCGTTTGTTGAACATGGGCTCCCTGTGAGTCGGAAGCACTCTATGGCTTCCAACAACAACCACAGGTTTCCATCCGGGCTACTATGGTACCCTTGGCCATTAGGTTCTCTTAGGCTTCCATTAGCTGTAACAGTTTACCTAACTTGGCTTGTTATCAATGAATGCTGTGGGATACTGGTCAGATAGTTACAGACAATCTCTCTAATGGAATGTCTGGTGCTTTTTTTGTGTTTGTTTTGTTTTTTTCCCCCTCGTGATTAGACTTGGGTTTTTAATCTAGCAGAGAAAAATAACAAAGGAAAAGCACCATTTTTATCACATTATATTAAGAGTATATGCTATCAAATGACTTATCTCTGTTGATTTTGAAGAGAATCACTCGTGTAAGTCAGTGTTTTAGATTTCTATATACAAAGCTACAGTTCTATGCACGCCCCCCACTCTTGCCTCACAATTTCCATATTGCACTCTTTGGGGCAAAGTCACATTGCACAGACTGCACTGAAGAATTGGGAATGATTCACCCTCCTAGAGAGTGCAAGACCTATACAAGAGACTGGGCATTCTTCTGCTAAGGGAATCTATGTTTTCTTTGAAGCGTCTTTATTTATTCACTGCTTTATTTTTATACTAGTGTTGGATCATGAGTGTTTTCTATCTTGGTTTGTAATCAGCGACTATTTTAAAAACAGTTTTATGGCACATAAGCCACATAATCATACAATTCAGTAGTCCAATATTTTCTTCTTTCCTATACTCATTGTTATTAGCTTCCCATTTCCCCCTCAAGCTCTCTTGCCATAACCCTAAGAAACCATGAATACAGTTACTGTCTCCATAAGTTGACCTATCTTGGATTTCATATATAGAAACACACACACACACACACACACACACACACACAAAAACAAGATAACAAACTAACTAAAAACATTAACAAAGTAAAATAGAGGAAAACGCAATCAAAAGGGAAGTTGAAAACTAGAACAAATTAAAATGTGTCGAAAGGGAGATAAGGTGTTAGATATTCAGCTTAACTACATCTGCAATAATGCACTTTCCAATGCACAATGCATTATAGCAAGTCTATTCTATTCGCATCCCTAGTCCATGGTCAGAGGGGATTCACTGAAGACCTGTTCCACGTGTATTTCCCCCTTACATTTTTTTCCTTACAACTGAAAAAGACTTTAAAATGGATCAAAAGGGAGATCAAATGATAAGTTATTACATTTTAGCCTGACTATATCAGCCATAATCTACTTTACAACACTCTCTGTCTGGTAACAAGACTATGCACATCCTTCAACTACAGTCAGAGGGGATTCGCAAAAGGTTTAATTCATATATTGGCCCTCCAAATGACTTTGGGGCTTCTACTGTCCACCATAATCATCTGAACACCAGGTGTTCACAATTGAAGCTCTGATACTATTCCTTCCTATGAGTTTGGATTATATTATGTACAATCCTTGAATCACACAGGCTGGTGGACTTCCTACATGTGAACTTATTTGACACCTAACCACTTGTTTGAAGATGAGACTTTAAGACCCGAGATGCTATTATTTCTGATAGCTATACCAAACTTTGCTGTAGCACCCATATCAATGACTATTGGTTGAATTTCTGTCACATTCTCTATTTGGCATTGTTTCTATTAGCTTTGTTACAGTGTGTGTGTTAAGTACTTCTTATTTTCTTACTTCCAGGTAGCCTGATGCAGTTGCTGCCTAAGTCTTATAATTGGTAATTTCTCCCTTATTTCAAGATGATAAAAGCTGTTGGTTCTAATTATGCTAGTTGCATAATTAGCAATGGAGGAATGGAGGTTCTAGTCCCTTCAGAGGTACCTAAGAACAAAGCCCGAACACTCTCTTTGCAAGAAATCAGCCTTTAACTTGATACTTGAGCGGTGGACAACCCAGCGCCACCTACAGACACAGCCTGAATTTGAACTGGGAGCAAGTATCTCTTACTTGCTCCATGACAGCATTTTCCTTTCTGACTGTTTGAATATTGATGGAGTCTTTTCCTTCTTGTACATTATTCGTAATTTTGTATTTGTACTATTATGATTTGAACCTTAACACCTTTATGCAATTTTTTGAAAATTGTTTTCTCCTGGGTTTCCCAGCTGTGATGCACAGGAAGAATGGACAAATAGTGAGAATATCTGATACAGGGGTTATAGGGAACATAGGGGTGGTGGGGAGGGATACAGAGAGAAAGAGGATTTCAGGAGTCAACAACAAAGGCAGTAGGGGGGAGGGAGTCTAGTATGGATTGTGATTGCACAACTCATTTTAAAGGTGATTTAACCATGGGGGCAAGGGTCAGGCTGGTGAGAGGCTTTAAGATTGATATGGTGATGTCTGTGCAATGCCCCTTGATATGATTGAATGATTGAACTATGGTATTGTGTGATGTGTAAATTATTTACAAATAAAACTGTTGAGAAAATAAATGCATAATTGTTGTACAAAAAGAAAAGGGGGGAAAAAAGCCCTAGGGAGTTCAGTTTTAATTGGCACGCCATAAATCATGGTACATTGAAAGAAACTTGATGGAAAATAACATATACAAGCCCCAATTTATTCACATAGGAAATTCTGGTGGCATTATGGTTAGAAATTAGGCTGCAATCTGAACGGTCCATAGTTCAAAACAACCAGCTGCTCTGTGAAAGAAAGACATGGCTTACTTCTCCCAGAAAAATTACCATTTGGGGAGCTCACAGGGGCAGTTCTACCCTGCCCTATAAGGTCATGTGAGTCTAAATCTGTGAGAGTTATTTATTCACATAACTCTAAGGTTAGTGTGACTATATTAAGCTAAATGTGAGTTAATACAGGCATCTGCACTCATAGTCCATTACCAAGTGAATCATTTAACCTCCTCCCCTTACTTGTCTGCAAACTCCATCTCTAGCTTTGAGAACACTGGGTCCAATAATCTTTCATTCAATAAATTATTGTTCAATTTAAGTATAAACATATAGTTATTATACCACTCAACTCAGTTCGTTGTACTATGGTGGTTTACATGTTGCTCTGGTGTTAGAAGTTATGCCCGGGTATTTCAACTATCAGCAGGGTCTCCAATGACAAAAATATTCAGTATATATTTCAGACTACAAGTAGACTAAGAATCATGAATATACTATCCGTTTTGGAGGGATGAGTCGCTGAAAACTATATGAATAACAATGGAACATTATCAAAATAGTCCCATAAGGCCTTCAGGTGGAAAGATACTCCAACTACTCGTAGCGAAGTTCTAGTAGTAGCCTCCACAATGAAGAGTCAACTAGAAGCATGTAGATGGAATGAATGCAAATGTTATTCACTGGTAGAATACTAGTCAAAATGAGAAGAAACATCAGTCTAATAATTCTGTCAAACGTATTAAGCATGATTCTAGGAAAATCAGAAGTTGTTAAAAACGAAGTCCAATCTCTTAAGATCAATGTCATAAGCATAAGTGAGCTGAAATATACTGGTATTGTCCATTATGAGTCAGAACATCAAATGGTTTCCATTGCAGGAATGATAAAATTAAGGGAAATGACGTTATATTCATCATCAAAAAGAACATTTCAAGATCTATCTTGAAGTACAAAGTTTTTTAAGTGATGGATAATATCTACATAAATAAGAGGAAAGCTAGTTAATACAATTATTATTCAAACTTTCACACCAACCAACAGTTAATGATAAAGAAATTGAAGATTTCCAAGAAGCTATTTTATCTGAAATGGATCAAACTGCAATCAATATACATTAATATTTGATAATTGACATATAGAATGAGAATTGATGGACTACCCATTGAAATATTTCAGCAAGCTGAAAAAGCACCAGAAATGCTCACTTGTCTATGGCAGGAAATTCAGAAATGTGTGCTTGTTCCAAAGAAATGTGACCCAATAGAATGCTCAAACTATAGAACTATATCATTGATATCACACACAACTAAAATTTTACTTAATGTCATCCAACAATGGTTACAGCAGCACATGGACAGATAACTACCAGAAGTTAAGACCAGAATCACCAGAGGACCTGAAGAAGGGATATCATTGCTGATATCAGGTGTATCGTGGCTCAAAGCAGAGAATATCAGAAAAATGTCCAATTGTAATTCATTGACTATGCAGAGGCTTTGTAGACCATAATCAACCAAAATAGACCATAATGAACTGTGGATAATCTTAAGAAGATGGGAATTCCAGAACACTTCATCGTGCCGATGGACAACTTGTACGTGGATCAAGAGGCAGTAGTGTGAACAAAGCAAGGGAATACTGCATGGTTTAAAATGAGGAAAGGTGTGAGTCAGAGTTGTATCCGCTCACTATACTTGTTCAATCTACATGTAAGCAAATCATCAGAGAAGCTTGATTACATGAAGAGTAGTATGGGATCAGGATCGCAGGCAGACTTGGTAACAACCTGTGGTAATCAGATGTCACAACTTGGCTTGCTGAAAGTGAGGAGAACTTGAAACACTTGCTGATGATGACTGAGGATTCTAGACTTCAGTATTGATTATAACTGACTTACAGAAGACCCAAATCCTTATTCGATGTCCAAATTTCACATGGATATGATACAATGGAAAATGGAGAGCAACGTGACTTGGGTCCTTTGCATCACATGCATGTGAAAGTTGGACATGGAATAAGGAAGACGGTAGAAGAATAGATGTGTTTGAATTGTAGTGCTGGAGAAGAATATTGTTCAGTGCCATGTACTGCTAAAAGGACAAACTGATCTGTACGAGAAGAAGTAAGACTAATGTTTCTTGGAGTCAAGGATGGCAAAACTTTATCTAACACAGTTTGCACATATCGTCAGGAGAGACCATTCCTTGGGAAGGTCATCATGTTTGGTAAAGGGGAGGGGCTACAAAAAGATGGATGAACACAATGGCTACATCAATGGGCTCAGGCATTTGAAGAATTATGAGGATGGTGCAGGACTGTGCGGTATTTTGATCTGTTCTGCATGGGGTTGCAATGGGTCCGAGCCAGCTAATGGCTCCTAACAATAACAACAGAATGAGAAAGTTAGGTAGAAACAAAACAAAAATCAGTAGGTAGAAAATAAGGCATTGGAGATAGAAATAAAGATGAAGATCACATGATGGAGTTTTTCAAGACCAACAAGTCCTTCATTGCAAAACTTTCGGCAACATAAAGCAGAGAATTCCAGAAAGATGTTTTCATTGAATATTCAAAGGCACTCAACTGTGTGAATCATAACAAAATATAGATAGCCTTGAGAAGAATGGGGAAGACCTCCAAGATGAACTAACAACAATGGACTCCACTCATTTCTTCAGTGAGCTGTGTCCTTTAAGATTCATCTATTCCTTCACGTCGCTCACTAATCATCTCTTTTGATTGCTGAGTAATATTTCATTGTAAGAATTTGCCATCTATTTATTCATTCACCTGATATAGGATATTTGAATGTTTCCAGTTTGGAGCAGTTAGATAGAAAGCTTGCAAATTTTTAGATTAAAATGCTGTTTAAAAGCAAATAGCTAGGAGCAGGATTGCTTGATCTTATAATAAGGTTATGCTTAGATTTGAAAGAGAATGCCTGACTGTCTTCCAAATTGACTATATCATTTTACGTTACCACCAACAATTGAAGAGAGTTCTTGTTACTTTCCATGCACCCTTGCCAATAACTCGTATTGCCAGGATTTGTGTTTGTTTGCTATGATTTTATCCATTCTAATACATGTATAGTGATACTTCATTGTTGTTTTCATTTGAAATTCCCTGATGACAAATGATGCAGAACACATTTTCAGACGATTATTTGCCATCTGTATATCTCCTTTGGTGAGGCATTTCTTTAGATCTTTTGCCTATTTTAAAATGGATTCTTATTATTGTTGAGTTTTATTAGATCTTTGTTCATTTTGGATACATGTCTTTTATCAGATA
>NW_022103911.1:4157112-4159336 GCF_000313985.2 Echinops telfairi | reverse complement strand
CCCTATGGTCCTCTCTGTGCATTGGCTGCTCTGAGCAGAAACATTGTCCTCCGGGCTTGGTGGGCCAGGATGTGCTTCACTCTCTCTCCCTCCCTCATTTGCTCCTGTGTGCTCTGATCAGACATGCCCCTCTCCTTGAGCTGTAGTTTCAGTGCTGTGCTCTGAAATGAATGCTTCTGGAGGTTGGGGGGAGCTTTTCACTTAGTTGGTAATGGGGCCAGCCCCTCTGACCTCTCTATGTGTTCCCTGCTTCGTGCCAGTGTGTTGGGTTCTTTTCATGGAGCACCAGGTTGAAGTCTGGTCCCTTTTTTCCTGTGGAGATATAAACAACACCCTCCCCTTGGGTGGGTTCGTTTCCTGTTCCCCAGGCTACCCATGTCTTTTTTTTCCTCTCCTTTTTAGTTGGCTACCATATATATCCCTGGGTTTAGTCTGGCCCCTGCCATATTACCTGCACCTCACCCCAGGGATGTATGTATACTGTAGCTTCATCCCTATGCCCCTTTTAGATTTTTTGAGTTTACCTCAGCGGACTCATGTTGTACTTGTCCTTTTGTGCTTGGCTGACTTCACTTAGCATAATTTCCTCCAGTTCTTCCAATGCAGCAATATGCTTCATGTGTTCATCACTGCTTTTTAGGGATGCATAATACTCCATTGTATTTATGTACCACAGTTTTTAATTCATTCGTCTGTTGTTGACAATTTGGGTTGTTTCCAACTCCTTGAAATTGTGAACTGCACTGCAATGAACATTGGAGCACAGATGTTTGGCCATAGTTTGTTTCTTCTCTTTTCTTGGTATATGCCCAGTAGGGGTATTGCTGGATCGTAAGGTAGTTCAATTTCCATCTATTTTAGTTATTGCCAAATTGATTTCCATAGTGACTGTGCATACCTACAGGTCCACCAGCAGCACACAAGAGTTCCTATGTCTCCACAGCCACTCCAACACTTGTTAATTTCTGATTTTTTGAATTGGGCTATCTTTGAGGGTATTAGGTGGTATCTCATACTTCTAATTTGCATTTCTCTTATGGCTAGAGTTCTGGAACATTTTCTCATATTTTTATTGGCCAGTTGGATTTCCACTCTTGAGAAACTTCTGTTCAGGTCCTTTGCCCACCTCCTCAGTGGACAATTGGTTTTTTTTGTAGCTGTTGTTGTAAGTTAGAAAAGTATTGCAGATTTCAGTAATAAGGCCTTTGTCTGATGTGTCATTGCTAAAGATGTTTTACCATTCTGGGGGCTCTCTTATTACTCACTTGGAGAATTATTTCAATGTACACAGGTGATTTATCTTCAGTATATCCCACTTGTCAATTTGTGCCTCCTCTGTGTTTATGTCCTTCCCTATTTCTGATAGCCTATGTATTCCCTGAGTCAAAGTTCTCATATTTGTTCAAATTCGCTCATTGACAGTCCTAATAGTTTGGGATTTTATCTCTAGGTCTGTGATCCAACTAGAGTTTATTCTTGTACATGGAGTGACATAAGGATCTTGCTTACTTTTTCTGCAGATATGTATCCATTTTTCCAACACCACATATTGAAGAGGGCATCTGCTTCCCATTTGGTATTTTTTTGGGCCCTTATTGATGATCAGTTGTCTGTATGCTGCTACTTTATTTCTGGGTTTTCCATCCTTTTCCATTGGTCTGAATACCTATCATTATACCAATACCACACTGTTTTGACCACTGTGTCTGTATAGTAGGTGCTAAAGTCGGGTAAAGCAAGCCCTCCAACTTTGTCTTTCTTCTTGAGGAGTCCTCTGCTAATTCTGGGTTTCTTCCCTCTCCATATGAAGTTGGTAATCTGTTTTTCCAATTCTTTAAAGAAAGATGATGGTATTTTGATGGGGATAGCATTGAACTAATATAGGGCCTTGGGTAGGACTGACATGTTTACTATGTTGAGTCTTCCAATCCATGAACATGGGATGTCCTTCCATTTGTTGAGGTCACCCTTGGTTTCTTTTAATAGCATTTTGTAGTTTTCCTTGTACAGATCTTTTGGTTTTTTTGTCAGGTATATCCCTAGATATTTCAATTTGTGCTTGGCTATTGTGAAGGGTACCGCCTTTTTGATCCCCTCTTCTGTGGCCTTGTCTGATGTGTACAGTAATGCAATAGACTTCTGTTTGTTGATCTATAACCTGCCACTCTGCCATATTATTCCTCTATTGTTTCCAGTACACCTCTCATGGAACTTTTGGGATTTT
>NW_022103911.1:4151825-4156673 GCF_000313985.2 Echinops telfairi | reverse complement strand
CTATATACTTTTGTATTCTGTTGGCTAGTATTTTGTTAAGAATTTTTGTATCAATGTTCATTAGGGATATTGGTCTGTAGTTCTTGATTCTTGTGGGATCCTTGCCTGGTTTAGGTATCAGAGTTATACTAGCTTCATAGAAAGAGTTGTGGAGTTTGCCATCTTTTTTCTATGTTCTGGAAGAGTTTGTGTAGTATTGGTGTCAATTCTTCCCTGAATGCTTGGTAGAATTCTCCTGTGAAGCCAGCTGGTCCAGGGGATTTTTTTGATGGTAATCCCTGGTCTATTTCTTCTATTGATGTGGATCTGTTGAGATTCTTGACATCCATCAGGGATAGTGTAGGGAGGGATTGTTTTTCTAAGAATTTGTCCATGTCTTCCAAGTTGTTGAATTCATTGGAGTACAGTCCATCAGAGTACTGTGTAATTATCCTTTTGATCTCACTGGTGTCTGTTGTAATGTCCCCTCTTTCATCCCTCATCCTTGCTATTGAAATTTGTTCCTTCCATTCTTTGGTTAAGTTCTCCAGAGGTCTTTCAATTCTGTTTATCCTTTCAAAGAACCAACTTTTAGCAGCACTAATTTTTTCCATAGTCTTCTTATTTTCTCTCTCCTGAATCTCAGCCCTAATTTTTATTATTTCTTTTCTTTTGCTATTAGTTGGATTGTCTTGTTGACTCTGCTCTAGTTGCTGTAAATTTTGTGCCAACATATCAATCATAAGTCTATCTTCCTTTTTCATATGTGCATGTATTGCTATGAAACTTCCTCTGATGGCTGCCTTTGCTGTGTCCCATAAGTTTTGGGATGTCGTGTTCTCATTCTCATTGGTTTCTAGAAATTTCCTAATTTCATCTCTGATCTGAGTCAGCACACACTCCTTTTACAACAGAGAGTTATTCATCCTCCAATGGTTTGCCCTTGTTTTCTTCATCTTCCTTTTGTTGATTTCCAGCCTTATGGCATAGTGGTCAGAGAGAGAGGTCTGTATGATATCAATGGGCTTAAATTTATGCAGATTTGCCTTATTCCCTAGCATGTGTTCTGTCTTCGAATATGTGCCATGTGGGCTTGAAAAGAATATGAATGTATTTGTATTTGGGCGGAAAGCTCTGTAGATATCTGTCAGGTCAAATCGTCTAACTGTTGTATTCAGATTTTTAGCCTCCCTGTTGAGTTTCTTTCCCAGTGATCTATCTAGGTGTATTGAAGTCACCTACTATAATTGTTGAGGCTGTGATTTCTTTTTTCATCTTTTGGAGCGTTTGAATGACATAGTCCACTGAATGCTTGTCCGATGAGTGAATGTTTAGAATGCTTAGTGGTTCTTCGTGTATGGTTGCCTTGAGCATTATATAGTGTCCCTCCTTATCTCTTTTTATGGTTTGCACTTTGAGATCAATTTTATTCGAGATTAGGATTGCAACTCCTGCTTTATTTTGAATTGCTATTTGCTTGGTATATTTTTCTCCAGCCTTTGATTCTCAGCTTATTTTTGTCTGAAATCTTGAGGTGTGTCTCCTATAGGCAGCAGATCAAGGGGTTGTGTTTTCTAAGCCATTCTGTTAGTCTCTGTCTCTTAATGGTCTCTCTTTTTGAGACTTTCAAAATCTAACTGAAGAAGATATATACATTATAATTAATGTTTTGAAGAACTATGTAGACACAGTATAACTAAGTGTAAGAACACTATTTAGTAGCTATATACAATAGTAATGATTGAAGGTAATAAAAAGCAGAGTGACAAAAGATCCTTAGAGATTTTTATAAAGGAGGAGACAGTGCTTATGGCTGTCATGGAGGAAGACAGCTATTATTGTGGTAGTTATGTAAAGTCTAGCTAGGTTTGGAGTTAAACATGTCAATCAAGTCACAGCCTATTGACACCATTTTGTTGTCATAAGCCTTGTTTTATAAGAGCAAAGGGAACAAAGACCAACATTCTCTGCCACTTTGCCTTCCTGCCTGCTGGGACTCTGCCACTGACAATAAAGCTGCCAGTTCTCTGCCCTGTTTTCATCAACTGTAGATCCAGAGGACACTGAGCCCACTAGCCTGTATCCTTCCTGCTTCCTTCTGCATCACTGGCATGTGGCAATGTGAGTCTGAAGAGGGACTTATAGCCTAGTATCAGATTTATGGAATTGAGTTGGACTGGTCGGGGAAGACTTCTTGATATATAATTACTTCTTGTTATAAAGATCTTTCTTATACATAGATGAGTGTCACTGGATTAGTTTCTCAAGTCAACAGGAATAACACAACTGTAGATATTCCAAATGAAAGAGAATAAAAATCAAAACAAAACCCACCTCAATCCCATGGAGTCAATACTGACTAATAGCAACCTGTAGGACAGCATTGAACTGCTCCTGTGTATTTCTGAGACTGTAACTTTTTACAAGAGTAGAAAACACCACCTTTGTCCTATGGAGCTGCTGGTAGTATCAAATTGCTGACTTTGCATTAACAGACATGCCACCAAGGTCTTGAGAAAATAGGATGTTGCAAAAGAAAGAAAAAACATAAACAAAGGCATTTGTTTGGGGATGACTATATCATATTCATTTTACCTTCATGGCATGAGTCTAACTAATCAAAAAACTAATAAAAACTTGAATGGTCAAAATGTCTTCAAATCTCTGAAGTGCTTTTAACATCAACTTGTCAAGTAGATTAGTACATTAAAATGACTTTGCATTTTTAATAGGTGTTTAAGGCAACAGTAGTAAAAAATGTATATTTATTGTTTTGATTTTGTTTTTCAAAATTTTAGAGTTACAATGCAACTGTTACAATGTAGTTAGGACACTCTGAACAGGTAAGCATATGACAATCTTCTGCTCCTCGTCCATCAGTTTCCTAAACGGATGCAAATGTTGACAAAATTCATGCACTTGTGCTTGAAACTGATGACGAACCATTGAAGAAATGGGGAAGTTATCTGGCCTATCTTGGAGCTCAGCTCAGCAAATTTCAATGGGAATTTTGGAATGAGAAGAGTCACTGAAAAATGTGTGCCTTGGGTACTGACTAACTGGGAAAAGGCACCAGGAGAAAAATGTTTTGCCTTGAAAGAACAACTCTGAAGCAACCCAGAATTTTTTTTCCAAGGTCATTTCTGGGGATGAGACATGGTGAAGCAAGCATCAATTAAGTCAGTGGAAGACACAAACATCACCTCACCCATAAAAAGCTCTGTCATGTGAAATCAAAGGTCAAGAAAGTGCTCGTTTGCTTTTTTTTTTTTTTTATGTAAGGGGAATGTGCATTTGGAGTTAGTTCCACCAGGTCTGAGTGTTAATAAAGCTTTCTATTTAGAAGTTCTGAAAAGATTGCATAACAGTGTACAACAAAAACAGCCTTATTTTTAGCAGATAGAGGACTAGTTTTGCTACCATGATAATGCATCTTCTCACAGCCATCTCTGTACACGAGTTTGAGGCAAAAAAAAAAGCATACATCTCTTGTCCCACACATCCTACTCACCTGACCTGACCTTGCTCTGTGTAATGTATTTTTTGTGTCTATAATAAAGAGGGTCATAAAGGACAGCAATTTGATGATGTGGAAATTGTTTTGAAAAAAAATCCAGTTGTGTGTGTGTGTGTAGGTACCCCCTTGTGTATATATAGAGAGACCATTTGTCAATCTGTTGTACTGTGATGCCTTGTGTGTTTTTGTGATGCTGGAAGCTATGTCAATGGTATTTCAAATGCCAGCAGGGTCACCCAAAGTGAACAAATTCCAGCAGTACTCCCAGACTAAGAACAGACAAGGAAGAAGGAATTGGCTGCCCACTTTAGAGGAAATAGCTGCTGAAAACCTTGTGCATGCCTTGTGTAAAATCAAGACATTGTCAGATACTGAATGTTTTATATGGAAGCAGAGCATTGTGAGCAATAGTACCAAAACATGTGCTTCTTAGGTTAGAATGCACTCCAAATGTTACTAAAGAGGGGCTGCTTTCTAAAAGAAGATTCCAACTGAATGTAGTAAAACTATGAAATTGGGGGCTTCAGGTTTTCATTTTCAGATAGGGCACAACTAAAGGTAAGAAGAAACAGCTGCACAAATCTACTGATAATTAGAACTTGAAATGCATGCAGTATGAATCTAGGAATATTGAAAGTCATTAAAAAGGAAATGGAACACATTAACATTCCAGATATTATTGAGCTGAAATGGACTGGTGTTCACCACTTTGAATCAGAAAATCATATGATGTACTATGGTAAGAATTATGCAATCAAGAGGAAGGAGGAAAGATTCATTATCAAAAAGGACTTTCTAAAATCAATCTTGAAATACAATGCTGTCTGTAATAGGATTATATATATCCACCTTCAAGGGAAACTAATAAATACAACTATTATTCAAATGTATGTACCATCCATGAAAGCTAGTGATGAAGAAATTGAAGAATTTTATCAAGGATTCTGTCAGAAACTGATCAAACATGCAATCAAATGGCATTGTTAAATATTGGTGAATAGAAAGCAAAAATTGGAAACATAGAGGAAGGAACAGTTATTGAAAAATATGGTCTTGGTGGTAGAAATGAGGCTGGAGGTGGCGGCATAATAGAATTTTGCAAAACCAGTGACTTGTTCAAAGAAAATACCTTTATCAACACCACAAAAGGCAACTATGCACATGAACTTCTCCATACGTAATACAAAGAAATCAAATTGATTGCATCTCTGGGAATAGGAAATAGAGAAGCCAAATACCAACAGCTAAATCCTGGCCAGGGACTGACTGTGGAACAGACCATCAATTGTTCATGTGCAAGTTCAGGTTGAGGCTGAAGAAAATTAAAACATGTTCATAGGAGCCAAAATACA
>NW_022103911.1:4125992-4151066 GCF_000313985.2 Echinops telfairi | reverse complement strand
AAGAAAGTAGAAGGTCATTCAAAAGACAGTTAAGTAAGCAAAGATCAAAGTCGATGTTAAAAAGAAACTCTGAAATGCGCTGTTAATTGTAGAGTAGCTACAGTAAATGAAAGAAATGATCAATTTTAACAACTGAATAAAAAAGTTCAAAGAATGACTCAAGAAGACCAAGTATGATTTTATAATGAAATGTGTGAAAACCTACAAGGGAAAACTGAAAAGAAAGAACACATTCAGCATATTATAAACTGAAAGAACTCAAAAAAAATTTCAAGATTCAAATTGTAGTACTGAAAGAGTTTATGGAAAAATCTGAATAATGCAGAAATTATCAAAAGAAGATGGAAGAAATACACAGTCATTGTAGCAAAACTAATTAGTCGACATTTAACCATTTCTGGAAGTAGCATATTAGCAAGAACCAATGGTGTCAGAAAAAAGAAACTTAAGCTTCATTGAAAGCATTAGCCAAAAACAAGGCTCCAGGGATTGTTGGCTCTTAGCCTCTTTATATTTAACAGGATTATTCAATGTAGAAAATATAAGTAATACATTAAATGAATGTACATATAATCTGTACAAAGTATAGCTTCATCCCCGTCCTAACTACATCTAGTGCTCTGAGTAATAATGTACAGGCTGCATCTGTGCATTGT
Source organism: Echinops telfairi (assembly GCF_000313985.2). Lineage (NCBI taxonomy): Eukaryota > Metazoa > Chordata > Mammalia > Afrosoricida > Tenrecidae > Echinops > Echinops telfairi. The sequence continues at coordinate 4,150,410 of NW_022103911.1, read as the reverse complement.
GCCTGACTAACATTAATAAAAGGAAAGGGGATAAAAAAGGGATCCTATCAAAGAGACCAACCTTTCCTTTGATTTAAGGGAGAAGCAATTAGATTGACATGTTTACCTTTCCCATGCAGTTTCCGCATGTCACTTGAACATAATATGTCTTTGAAAAGAATTTAACTTTTATACAAACTTATTATGTAAAATTTATTATGTGAATATTTTCAAAATTGCCTTCACCAAAGTATCTTATATTTAAAGTATGTGTTTCATGTATGCTTGTACTTTTGTTATGTTAGTGTTAGTTGGTTTTCATTGTAAAAATGTTATTAAAAATGTTTGTCTGCTTTTGGAGACAGATGCCTTTTTGGAATGAAATTTTTGAAAATATTACATTAAGATTATAAAGAGTTTTTCTAAGGAATACATTTTTATTGCCTCTTATATTAGTTTCTTTTGTGTAAACCCCAAATCTAGATGGAAAAACATAATGAAAAAGTGTGATTTTCAGGCAAGGGATTCAAACAGCTTTACTATCAAATAGAGAACACTGTAATTGTGATTATACTGGATCAAACCGGACACTTGGTCTGTTGACCTCCCTCCTGACCCAATCTGACATTGTTCTAGGTTAAAGTATTTCTTGCTTCTTCCATGACAAACATTTTCACCCTGGCCTTTTAAATACTGCTGGTGGCCTTTTGTTTCATACTCGTTCTTTGTGCTTTTAGACCCTGGGCAGTGTAAGATAAGATATAATAATAATGTATAAATTATTAAGGGTTCATGGGGGAGGGGAGCGTAGGAAGGGAGGGGGAGAGGAAAAAAGAAAAATGAGCTGATTCCGGGAACCCAAGAGGAAAGCAAATTTTGGGAATGATGAGGGCAACAAATGTATAGGTGTGCTTTACACAATTGATCTATGTATTGTGATGAATTGTATGAGCCCCAATAAAATGATTCAAAAAAATATATTTTGAAGAAATTCTGGAATTGGGAGGAGATGCCGTGGTAGGATTCCTTCAGTTTCAGAAAGTTGTAATTCAACTCAAATCAGCATAAAGAGAAAATGAAACGTATAGTCTTATATAATTGACAAGTCCCAAATCAAGGAGCTCAAATTATGTCATCAAGGGTGTTTTCTCCTTCCACGTAGTTTGTAGATGGTTATGGATGACAGTGAACATTGAAAATCCACTTGCAGGGACCCTACGTGGATTAGGCCTCCAGAGAATCCCCTGTAACCATCGATGTCAGTAGCCATACATGTGAATGGGCTTGCTGTCAGGTAGAGGGCATTGGAAAGGGGATTAGTGCAGATGTAGTGATGCTAACATTTAATACCACATAATTATTGCCCCCTTTGGTTCATTTTACATTTGTTCTAGTGTTTAATATTTTCTGGGGAGGGGAAAGTTTATTGAGGTTTTTCTATGCTTTATTTTGCTATTCTTGCGAGGGGGTGTTTTTTTGTGTTTTTCTTTACATAAAATCCAGAATAAATAAATCTATAGAGAGAATAACTGGATTAATCATGTCTTAAGTTTCTGGCAAAAGAGGTTGAGGGAGCTGGAGAACTAATCATAATGAGTAATGTAATGAACAAGAATGTTCTAAATTGATTGTGGTGGGTGGTGATCGCACTACTCTTTTCAATACACTTAAACTCCTAAAATGGAACTATATGTCAAGAAAACTGTTAACATAAAAAGGTATACAAACCAAAAAAAGCGTGATTTTGTGGGTGTGTGAGTATTTAGGGAATTACTATCATGTTTAGGTACACATTCACAATATTTTTTGTAAATTCTTTGAAAAGCACATTTAATTTGTCTGAATATACTTTTAGTGTTTTGTGTTCATTTAAGATATTAGTTTTCACATTTTAATCTACTGAACCATGAGAAATTCTATGATTATTTGTGAGTTTGCTTATATGGTCATTGTTATCATTATCCTAATTTTGTCTAGGGTTTACCATGAAAAAATAAAAAATAAACCAATAGATAAATTAAATCATGTTTTCTGGAAAGGCATATGAAATGATTTAATAAATCAGTGATTGGAATAAATGTGCTATTTCAATATGACTTTGCAACTTTTACTTTTTGTAGATGTGGAAGTTATAATGATGGCCCCATCTCACTGGTTGGATGCCTTAATATGATTTAAACAAACAAACAAACAGTGAACCACATAAATAGAGAAAACAACTTCCAGGTTATGGTTTGTCCCAAATCTATGGACCAGTAGAGAGCTGAACATTTCTAAAGACTTACATCTCAAGAAATAGAAGTCAGTCAATGGAAGAGGACAGAATTGAGAAAGAGTGAGTTTTTCTAGAAAATTCCTTTATAAGTTGGATGTCAATCATATCCCCAAAGAAACTCCCATTTCAAATGAATGGCTACTTGCCTCCAATCACAGACTCAAATGTATTGCATAATGCCTGCCAAACCACTGAAAATTATAGTCTACTCAAATTTACACAAATCAGTAACCACAAGACCTAGGATAGGATTTCTGGGGTCAACTGCTTGACCATATTGATTGACTACAAGGTGCAGCTACTAGGACCTCAGATCCATTCATAGTTACCATGGTCTTTGGCACTGGTCTACCATAGACAAGACTAGAATATTCCACTTATGTCCAAGTCATACATTATTTAAAACAAAATCACCTCTTTTCCATTACAAATTTTATAGCTATGAAGGGAATGTTGGCATCTTATGACATTTGCTATGATATCTGGTCCAGAGAGCCTTCCTTTATTATCCCTGTGTCAAAAACTATATAACTTCTACCTATCATTCGATAAATTTTAAATAATCTGTGACAAAAATAAGTTTGGCTTATGAAGGCCGTGTTTAACAGAGAACAGTATGCGAGGTGATGGGAAGCTGCAGCATGGACCAGTTCTGTTTAATCACGGAAAAGAAATTACCCAGAGCAGCTTGGCCTCACGATCCCCTGCTGTCTAGAATAGTTTTATTTCCATCTGAAGTCACTCTCAATATATGCAAAGTTTCACTTTCAATTAAAAATGATCAAGGGAACAACAAGAAAGCGGAGTCTAGCACACGCTCCTCTACTAAATCCTAATAAGGAAGGCTAACATGGGGTTTCTGCTGCCAAAACCTCCGTGCTCAGACACACAGATATGTTCTGATTAGAGAAAGGAGGGGACTTCACAATTTACATTACCAGAGCAGTGAAGCAGAGTTGGCCGTGGAGATTTGGGTCAGGTGTACCCTGTGTGCTGGGCAAACAGAGGCGTCATCACTCCTCCACTTTAATTTCTCTGTTGTTTCTGTCTCCAGCCTGCTTTCGATTTCAAAATACATTCATCCTATCAGTGATTATTTTTTTAATGCTTTTAAGAGTCTTGTTAACATATGGACATCTGGACTATTGAATATTCCCAGAGTAATTTATAAGAAATATTCTGACATGACCAAATAATTTTTTATTTTTAAATTTTAGACCATTTACATCTTTTCTTACAGAAATAACTTACCAAGTTATGAGAGTTTCTTTCATTCAACGTGTATAAGGATTGCCTTAAGATCATCTTTTAACACAGATTCTAAATCAGTAGCTCTTGTTTTAGGGGTTGAGGTTAGGCTGAAATCCTACATGGCTAACAGGCAGATATGCTGCTGCTGATTGCCTGAACTAGGCCAATGTTGTTGCTCAATGTGGTAGTACTGCTCCATGGGGCGGGGGTGGGAGGGTGGGGGGTAGGGGGTTTCCTGAAAGGATTCACAGGGGTTGCAAAAACAGATATCTATATAATATTGTGGACTACAGGACAACAGTTTTTAATTGCCAGGGGGCCACTGAGTAATTTTGTAATGCTATTGCAAAATTTATTTTGCTTTTCTACTAATTGTACTATTGTACTAATACTTTGTCTACTTGAAAAAAGGAAGTCAGGAAATCCCTGGAATTTCAGTCCAAAAATTTTCATGTTTTATGTTGTGCTGAGATTTGAAATAAAATTATTCTAGGAACAGTAGATATTATTTTAACTTCTGATTAAATTGGCATAGGAGAATCAGATTATTTTATTTTATAATGATATTTTCAGATGATTTATTAAGTGTACTTATATATCATGCACCATATTTAAATATGAATTATCTCATAAAACCACCATGTGTTGAATAATGCTACCTTGGTCATTCTTACTGAAGAGGAAACTAGGGTTTAAAAAGGCCAAGCAGTTTCCTTATGCTTACCTTAAATGGTGTAGACCAAAGATCTGACCTGAGTTCACAAATTTTGTAATTTGACCTCCTTTAAATGTATGACAAATCTAGTTATTACCAAGTTAACTGTTAGGTTTCGTGATTTTACTGAACAAGTTATGCGACCCTAAGCCTTATTTTAAAGGGAGGCAAAGAAGAAATATGGTAAATAAAATGCAAACAGCTGGATTACCTAAATAAGTGAATCATAACTTCATTCAGAAAGCAATATGTCAAGAAAACAATGCTTCTTGCCAGTTTTGTGACAACTATTCACTTCATTTAATGAATATTTTTTCTCTTTGTTATTTGTTTGTGATTCACATTAACTCTTATAAAAGGATGATATTAAAATATTCACTCTGACATAATTTGTAGTGGTGCAAATTTAAAGGATGTCACATCGTCACAGATGTCCATTATGAAAAGGATGGATCAACATTCAAAGATAGGAGCTCCCATAGACAGATGAGAGACAGAGAAAAACGGGCGTATTGTGGAGCTACTCACAACACAAATTGGATTTTGCTTCAGGAAAAGTTCAGAACCTGGGCCTGGCATGCTTTCACAAATGTGAGGTAAGCACACCTTCTCTTTTAAATGACTCTTAAGGACTGAAAGCTCCACTGTTAAAACAAAGCAAAAACTACATACTGTAGCGATACTTTGTACAGAAATTAATTTGCTATGATATACATTTCACCTCCAGGCCTTACATATATCTTGAAAATTGATTAAGTGAAGTCTTTATTCTTTGGCCTGACAGTGCTACAAATAATTGAATGTTGATTTCTGTTCTTATTCTTACACAACAGCACTTCTTTTAAAGAGAGATCTTAAAAACCTAAAGAAAAACAAAGTCAATTATTTTTATACTTCAATACTTTTCAAGATGATCTTTTATAAAAACACCTGAAAGTAAACTATGAGTAAAAAGGGATTCCAAGCATATCAAATACCTATTAAGAAAGGCAGCAAAGTTCTTTATTGTTTATTGTTGTGTATCAAATACCTATTAAGAAAGGGTAGCAATGCTCTTTTCATTGTTTATTTCCCATTACTCTGTACTTTTATTTATGGTTGACAGTATGGGTTAAGTTAAAATTCTATTAGAGTGAATACTTTTTTCTTTAAATGAGCATGATGCTGGCATTTTCATAGAGATCCTCAGCCACTTGATTCTACAACCCAAATCCTAATATAGTGAAATTCTGTGAATATAAGAGCAGTAGTATGTCATTTACTGATATTTTTTAAAAGAAAAGGGGGAAAATCAGCAACAGAGAAATGACTACCGTGTAAGCACTTGGTTAAATATTTGAGCTGCTTTACCAAAAGATACCCTTTCAGGACCTACTTTACATATCAATTAGATAGCATGTGGGTTCTTCTTCCTCTCCTCTTTCCCTAACCTGGTTTCAAAACCTTCCAGATAGTTTCAGAATAATAGTAAAATCTTTCAGATGGATTTGCATGGTCCCACAGCTCAAATTTCTGCAGCTTCATTTAGGTCAGTTCTTTCTTTCGCAATGCCATTACCCAGTTCTTCCTGCAGGCTACTGATAGATGATGTCCCTTCTGCTACTCCTATAGAGTCTTTACCTGAACCTTCAACTCTCAATCTTCACCACTTTTAACCTAACAGGTCATTCTTTCTCCTTTAGCTATTGGTCAAATGGCCTTTCGACCAAATATCTCTCCTGGGTCAATCTTCCTCTATAACACTAACAAAAATTATTTGTGTGGAATAATTGACTTGTATTTAGGTCTCCAAACAGATATGAACTCAGACAAAGCAAATACATGGTCTAGTTTGGCTTGTCATTCCCCCCACCACCACCCCAGCATTATATGCATTGGTTGATTCATACATTGACTGATTCATACTGAGTGTTCAGTAAATATGTGTTGGGAGAAAAAGAAAATAAAAGTACTTGAATATTAATGATTCCAGATTGCAAGTTGTGCTCTATCCTGACTCCTTGATCTTTTAATGATCTTAGTGACATTCCATTGCCATATTTTTCATATTAAAGCAGACAAAACATTAGACTTTGCCTTAGTGGTATTAGCAGTCGATGAAAATACCATCTGAATAGTACAATTTGTGACATATGTGTTAAATAGCTATGCAGATAGTTTCCAACATTTCTTCCTTTTTTACAATCTGGTTATGTGACATTTAACTTTCAACGGTGTAACTGAGCCATGAAAATGAGCTTTCTTGATATGTACAGATACCAATACCTAACATAAGTAACATGAGAAGTCAATGAAATGAATGTTTATATGCAATGTACCTCACAATAAAGGTCACATTTTATTCTTAAACTGCTTTTGCTTAAAACAAATAGGTAGGCATGAAATTATACATATTATTGTGCATACTGTTCAAATAGATGAAAAATTAATGCCAATTATCCAAGTATTTTTATTTTCTGAGAAACATTTCTTATTGTCTTTAAAATGATGTTGTTTGCTGTCAACAAGTCCAGTCACCACTCACAGTGCCCCTCTTTATGACTTAACAAAATATTGTCCAGTATCACGACATCATTATTATCTTTGAGCTCATTGTAGAGACCACATTGACAATCCACCTCCCTGAAGATCTTCTTTATCACTGAACCTCTACTTTACCAAAGATGATGCTCTTCTCCATAAATTCTACTTTCTGAGAAAATGTCCAAAGTACATAATACAGTTTCATGATATTTGAATTTAAGCAATATTCTAGCTATACTTCTTACAAGATAGATTCACTATTTTTTATGGAAGTCCGTGGTATATATTCTTCACCAAGACCACAGTTCAGCTACACCAATTCTTCTTCAGTCATCTTGATTCTTGGTCCAGCTTTAACACACACAAAGGCTATTTAAAATACAGTGGCTTTTTGTATCTTTGCATGATTCATCTTGATCCCCCAAAAAGAAATTTTACTGAAAACGCTTAAAAAGGTCTCTGGCAGCAGATGTGGCCAAAGTAATGCATGCATTGATTTGTTGACCGCTGGTTCCAAGGAGGCTGATTGTGGATGCAAGTAAAATGAAATTCTTGCTCTGATTTCATCTTTTCTCCATTGAGGGTATTAATTGAGTCCGTTGTTTGCTTTGTGTTGCGCTATAATCCACAACAGAGGCTCTCCTCTCTGATTTTCACTGGGCAGTGCTTCACATCTTCTTTGCTGTGAACAAACAGGGCTGTGGCATCCTCATGGCACAGGTGGTTATCCAGATCCTCTGATTATTTGCTCAAGACACAGATTTCATAAATGTGGTTGAAAGACGTAATGCCCTGCCTTTGTTTCAGTCTACAGACTGTCATGAAGTGCTCTGAAATTCCTATTCTTTACAAAGTGGTCCACAATTTGTTATGATCCGCATAGTCAAATGACTTCGCATAATAAAACATTTAACAGTAGAGATAGACATCTTTCTTGTATTTCTCTGCTTTTAGCCAAGATTCCCGTGACATCAGAAATATCTCTCGCTCCATGTCCTCTTCTTAATCCAGCTTGGATTTCTGGTAGTTCCCTATCAGTGTTCTACTGCACCCATTTTAAATGACTTCATCAGCATTTTGATTGCATGGGATGTTGCATATGTATGTCAGCAGGTTGCTTGCAATGTGAATTGCAATACATGTGGTTAGATAATGTCTGCATTCTTTAGAATCCCCTTCTTTTTGAAGTACATATCTTCCAATTATTTGACCAGGTGGTAATCTTCCAAATTTCTTGGAATAGATTCAGTGTTGCATACATTTCATGAACCATCTCAATTGGCTGTCTATCACATCCCAGAACTTTGTGTTTTGTTAATTTGCCAAATCAACTGGAATTTCTTCTTTCAGAACCAATAATTCTTGAGTATTCAATCATCTGTTCATTTGGTTTCCTGTGGTGGCTATTGTGTCACTATGATTCCAGACTCTTAGGCCACTGATATTTCAGATCCCAGCACATTGCCTGTGTGGAAAGTTTTCAACAGATCTTCCAGACTAAAACAAACTGGGGAAAAAGAACTGACAATCTACTTCCAACAAAATAAGAAAAGAAATGGCCACTATGAATCTTATGAATAACAATAGAATTTTGCCTTTCAAATATACAGTGTTCAATCCTTATGAAATATGCATGGTGTAGGGATAAGAAAGGCCTGGGGCAGGGAGGGAGGGAGCAATAGGAAAATTTAGAAAGCTACTCAAAAAAGTCACAACTAGCTCTGAGGATGTAAAATTCCATACCTGGTATTCTAACACCAGGATGGAAAGGAATGATCTATTCCTACTCCCACACAATTTACCGCTCATATTAATATGACTTTATTGTAATTCCAGAGACTCTAGTCCAAGCATTAAGCACTCATCCATTTTCATTAACCAAAGACTCCTGACAAACTGAAAGCATTTTTTACATTTAGTTGACCCATAAAATAAAAAACTTGCATATACCTTTGACTCTCAGAAAACTTAACTAACACCTATTTTTGGCTAGAAACTTTACTGATAACAGTTAATTACTACATGTTTTTATGTGCTATTTGTATTATATGCTGTACCTACAATGAAACTGTATTTTTAATGAAAATATTCATCGATGTCCTAATTCTTAATACCTGTGAATGTGACCATATTGAAAACTAGGGTCTTCTAGTTATAATATGGTCACATTCACAAGTATCAAGAATTAGGACATTGGCAATATTGGAGAAGACACAATCTGATCCGCAGTTTGATATTGCTCAGTTGAAAAAGCTTTCTGCCTTTGAGCTGATTCAGATTTACAGTGACCCCATCGGACAGGTTAAAACTGCCTCTTGGGGTTTCTGAGGCTGTAAATATTTACAGGAGTAGAAAGCCTTGTCTGTCTATTAAGGAGTGGCTGTGGTTTTGAGCTTCTGACCTTATAATTAGCAGCCCAATGATTAACCCACTCTGCCACCAGATCTCCAACCATGATGTTACAGAGGTATACAAATGCGATGCACAGGGGTCTAAGCATCTACCAAATGTAATCTAGGATTGTAACATCTGGTTTCAGCCTTTATGAATTCAGTTTTTATAACCTTGTGTCTGTTGTGGTGCATACTGTGAGGTACTGTTCCAAATACCTCCTCCTCTAAGAATAAGGGCTTTATTTCCTAATCACAGGGAGTGATACTAGGTAATAGTCCGCAACTGTCAGCACTGTGAGTGGAACAGTGCTACTGAAGAGCCCAGGCTGACCAAGTTCAGACTCCCCTGCCTAGACAGTTTGGATCAGATGATTGATCAATATGAAGACATAAAATCTCAATACCTTTTCCATCTCTGACCTCAGAAGGGTCACACATGGAGAACACTCTAGGAGGGCCACTGAGATTTTCACTGGGACTATATTCCAGTTAACTGTCTTACCATGTTTCTTCTCTCTTTTCTCTTCCACAGACATTAATCCCAAACACATGAATCTCCACCAAAGGCATGTACTATCTCCAGCTCAGGGTTTGCTTCCTGGGACATTCAACCTGTGATGCGCTTAACTTTCCTACCCATGCAGAAAACTGACATAATAATAATTTCTCCAATTTTACAGACTTTTGATAAATGAGTGAGTGAAAATGTTTGCTAAATAAATTCGATTCAAAATTAAATCATGGCCATTTTTATAGTTAATTTTATTCAAGTGTTTTCTCTAAGCTGACAGATTTCATAGAGGTTTTAGTCAACCCAGTAGAAATTTGAGATTTATGTTAATAAAAATTGTGCAGCTCCCATCACCTATGAATGACACTTCACGTCAACATTTATGTGCCTGTGTGAACTCTCAAATATCCTTAGGGTTTCTATAGTACAGTATTTTCCCTACTAATGAGTTTGTTCTCAAAACATAGTGAATATTTTTTTTGCATCATTTTGCAGCACATAGAACATATCTTGCTATAGGCTATTTGACACAGTTTCAGCACCACAGAATTAAAATCACAGTTTTAATGCAGAACTTGTGTGTGATCTTTGGGGAACTTTTATCCCTTTTGCTTTTTTTAATAAGCTGTCTGGGATGTAACCCAAAAACTCCTTAGCTGGGTTTCATTGTCTGCCCCTTAGGGCAATTCAGTGTTCCCAGCAATGTTACCAGGAATCTCTCTCAATGCCTGCTGAGCTCTTGAGAAGGCCAGGAAAGAAGAGCGTTGTGTGTGTGTGAGTCTGTGTGTGTGTGTGTGTGTGAACGTGCCTGACTAACATATTCATCTTTAGAAACGCATTGCTCAGATCTCTAAGTAAACTAATTGGAAGGGCATTCTAAGATCTTATTATTTTCTAAGCAATCATGTGCAAGTTATAAATCTGTTCAAATCAGTTGGTTTCCTTTTTTCTTAAATATATGATTCAGTCAATCTCTGTGTTACTATGGTAATTTGAGAATCCATAACCACTTACATCTGCTTAATAATACTTTTAAAACTAGAAAATAAATGTTCTTGGGTTTTTAATAAATGCAAATGAGTAAAAGTTCAGATGTTTTAACTGAGCTAAAAATTTTCACAAGAAACCTTCACTAAAATTATTTTGCATAGAAAATCAACCAAAATAATCAAGCTATATCTATGTTTTAAGCTGCTTTCAGACCACAGACAAACATACCAAAAAGTGATAGACCTGCAATTTGACAAGAAGTGCTCTTGAATGCTACATTGACCTCAGATCCCAGAATATGATACTTGCACTTTTGTGGGTAGATTCTGTGCTCTGAGTTCCCTTCATCTCAGGGATAGTCGCTCATTCTGAACTACCTTCACCTATTCTGAACCACCCAAGAAACTTTAACGTATATGAGGCCTATTAGTGGTTATGCTTTGAGTTGGCTAACTGCAAGGTCAGCAGTTCGAAACCACCAGCCTCTCCACGGAGCAAGATGGGCTTTTCTACTCCCATAAAGAGTCACACTCTCAGGAACTCATAGCCTGTCATATATGATTGTTATGAGTTGGCAATGATTCAATGGCAATGAGTTTGGTTTGGTGTTTTGAAGTTATTGTGAGTTTGTTTATGGACTGCACATTTATAATCATTTAAGAATCATTGCTAGCCAATTGACCTAGAATCAATTACAACTCAGGTAACCCCATTCAGTTTTCATAGTCCTTAACTTTCATAAACAGTGTCAGGTTTTACTTCTACAGTGCTTCTTGGTGGGTTAGAATAACCTTTTTTATTTCATTTCTTTTAGAATCACCAATCTTTAGTGAACTTTGGTGGTTTATATTATCTCTGTATGCATTCATCGTGACTCACATACATAGTTGCATTTCAATCAGCAGTAATTATCAATTTCTACTGATTGCATGTGTGATTAATTTCAGATTGTAGAATCTGATAAAAATCTCAATTTCGTCACCTTTGGCATTTGTGGTTAGTGGGTAAATTTGAATAATAGTCATATAATTGGCCTAAATTGTCGAGGCAGCATATCACCCCATCACTGACAATATTGTACTTCAGGATAGATTTTGAAATGGTCTTTTGTGACTGATGTCATTGTTCTTTAACTTGTCTTCCTGACTTAGACTAGATGAAAGTGCATCAAAAGGTAAACGGGAAAATTCCATTAGCTTTCAATTGCACTTTTCCCAAACTGTTTGGAACCCTCTGACATTATTGTTCAATTAAAAATGACTGATTTTGACCATTTCAGCTCATTGATGTGTAGGATAGTGATTTTTTTGTGTTCCACTTCATTTTTACCACATGTGAAAATTGTGGTCTTTTCTTGCTAGTAATCAAGTTCCCTGCCCTTTGGAGAAAAAAATCATTTCTAATGACCTCTCCCTAACACAGAGATATTAAGAGCTACGATTCAACGAGTCAAGTAAATATTAACCTAAATTGCAGTGACCTGTTCCAATCAAGGTTATTTTCAAATCCCAAGAAGTTTGTCTCTAATTTAACTTTATATGTATTTTCCTAAAGTGCAGCTTTAGTCTCATTGGTATCATGCTTAAGCAGGATAAAATAATACTAATTTTTAAAATGTAACAAAATATTGCTCAAGATGTTTTTTCTGTCAAATAAGTAAGAGTGAACATGAAGAAAGGGAATTCTATCAATTTCACAAGGCATCCATAGCAAATATTCTACATTGAGGTAAAATTTTGGAAATATTTCTTCTAAACTCAGAGACATTATAAAGATATCATTTATTATAATTGTATGGACTGATGCAGCATTTTAAATGCAACTTCTAGCCAGTACATTTAACCAAGAGAAATGTAAAAAAGGAAAGATGAAAAGCAGAAATAAACTATCATTATTTTCAAGTTATATATCTTAATTAAAAATATGTAAATGCAGCTTACCAGTAGCTAGACAAAACAAAAACATTTAAAAATCAATGCCACTTCGGTACACTATCAGTAGTTAGTTTTAAAATAGATATCATTTAAATTATGTATTAGAAAAATCTAATGAAAATAAATAATTAATTTTTAGTCATTACAAAACCTAAAATAAAAAATTAATTCATGTTCCTTTATACATTTTATTAAATATTATAAGAATGCCAGTTTCATCAAATGATCACTGTAAGCAGCAAAATTAAGATCAATGTCCCAAATAGATATGTGTAGAGGCACTGCATTTTGGTGTGTGAAGAAAATATAAAATTGACTTTCTTTGATACTTATTAGGCTGGGTTCTCTTTAGAAACAAAACCACAATGTTTGTATGTGTACGTATATCGAAATAAATTTATATCTAGAAATACCTCGCAGAGTTTTAGAAATAGGTCATGGTAGTTCAGTTCAAGGCTATAGGTCATGTGTAAACTAAAAGCTCCACTTTACTCACGTAGCTGCAGGGACTGATGACAGGAAACAGTAAGAAGAAACTGGAAGACCACAGGCTTGTGGATGCAGACTTAATCTAAGAATACCAGTCTGGCGATGGCATTTTGGATTGAAAGGTGATACAACAGACGATCAACAAACCAGATGCAAGTGATGATTGAGCAGAAGTGATCGACCCTGTCCACACAGTGTCAATCGATGCTGATGTAAGCCGCACTCGGAATGAAGCCTCCGTGAATTGTCCCGAGGCTGCGGCCAGATTCAGGATGTGGTACTCTACCCTATTCTTCCCACAATTGCTCGGCTGCATCACCAAAGATCCCATCCTCCAGGGGACCACCTACATTAGATCGCACCCGAGGAGAATCCTGGCATGCTCCTGTTGGCATAAAACCTCACTGCCAGAGTCAAGTCTGACTCACAGAGACCCTGCAGATGGAGAGAACTACAGGTGTGGGTTTCTGAGATTATAAATTTATTTCACAAATGGGAGTGAAGCTAATCTCTCTCCTTTGTGACAGCTGGTGGTTTCTGACTTTGTCATTAGACATCAAACCTATAAACTGCTATGTCCTCAAGGCTCCTATGACATAAAATCTATCGTAAAATACATCAAGACTAATACTGAAACTATATCAATTATGGCAAAGTGGTGTGGTGTGCAAATAAATCTTAAAATGGAATACAAGCAGCCTTTCTATGTATGCTTACTCGCTGGTAGAGGGGAAATGAATCACCATGTGAGAGCAAACAAAACCTTAAGTTCTACTTCCCACCATTCACAGACACAAATATTACAAACGGTTTTGAAAGTCACAATGGCAATGACAAAACGTTAAAAACAATAGAGTAAAATACCTTTTTTTTTTTTTGGAGCGTTCCATTTGTTTTATTGAACATGTTACATTTTGCATGTTAAAAAAAACAACAGAGACCATGTCATCAGTTTCTTTGGACTCTTCTTTCATGGCTTCCACGTTCTTCTCTTCAGCTGCAGGGGCAGCAGTGGAGGGTAGAGGACCTCCAGCTGGTGAGGCACCAGCGGCTGGGGCAGGGTCCTTAACCCCTATGTGGCAGGTGAGGCTCCTGGCCTTGACGTTGGCCATGACATTTGTGAACAAGCTGGGCCCTGAAGGCCTCCACGTTGACACCAACAGCCTTCATGAGAGCATTGATCATCTCCTCCGTGATGGTCACTTTGTAGTCATGCAGGATGGGGACCGAAAAGCAGATGCAGATAAGCTCTGAATGGAGGCGTTGGTGCCGGAGTGCTGGGATGGTGGGTGCTGGGTGCCTTACCCCAAAGCGGCCTTAGCTTCCTAGGAAGAAACAAGCACCTTAACCTAGGCTAAGTAGAGTAAGCCTAAGAAAAGGAGAGTAAACTATCTTAAAGACTCCTGGGAACAGAAGCATTTATTAAATGGAGATTCAACAACATGAATCAGTAACAATAAATGATTCATTTGATTATGTTAAAATTAAGAATACCAAACACATGCTGTGGCTGTTGTAGGCCATCATATACAACATGTACAGCAGAAGGAAAGTGATGCATAATCCTTTGTCATCTTCATAATCTTTGATTTAATTGAGTCCATTGTTCCAGCCACTGTATGTTTAGTACCTCCCAGGGAACTCAACTTCCAACACAGTGTTAGCAATAATGTATGCTATGCACAGGTGTTTCTTGTTTGGGCTCTGTGTTAGACAGGGTTCTCTAGAGAGATAAAACCAAATTCCTGATAATGTAATATATTTATTTATAAAGATAATTCGATATATAACGAGAAATGAAATGTTAAATCATAAAGATAATTAGATATATAACGAGAAATGAAATGTTAAATCATATACAAATAAATATACAATACAAGAAATAAACAGTTAAATTAGAAGCACTATAAATGGCTTAGTGCAACTCACATCCGTGAGAGAAAGTTGAGAGACTAGCAGTCCTTCAAGTCTCTATCTGATGCCAGATCTTCCTCTATTTGTAGAGAGAACTAGGCTATGTCAGCACAGCAGCCAATCACAAGGCAGGTCACCAATTGCCAGTCCCCAGCTCCAGAGAAGTCTTAAAGGGACCTCAACTTACAGCAACACAGTCCACAGGCTAGGCATCCCACAGGCTGTGTAGCCTTTAAATTGAAGCACAGAACAAGCAAGGCAGCCACACACTGGTCCGATGATCACAGAGCGAGAGACAAGAAGGGCAAGGCTCACCAAGCCATCCATCTCTCTGCCCCTCAGTCAATCCCACCTGCGTTTATCAGCCAGGCTGGCACAATAAACTATCTCAGGCTCAGTTTCAGAAGTAGATTATGAGGCCTTTCTTACCAGTCTGTGCTAGTCTGAAGCTCCATGGGTACCCTGCTAAATCATTGGTGGCATAGCTTCCAGTAAGTAGTCATCACAACATGAACAATGGACAGAAAGGTCATTGCTACTCATAAAAAATTAAACACACATACACACATATACAGTCTGTTATCCCAAGGGTATAGAACTAGTAGTCCTTGTACTTTGGTTGGAATCTCTTGCCTTGAGGGTGCCCAATGAACGGTGGGCCAGAACTGCCATATACTTACCATTTGAATGCCTTCCTTGCTTTGTTATGACATGTATTAATATGGTAAACTTGATTCTGCACTGTCAATGAATATCTTTGGAAGTTTTGCCCTACCACTATTGTTCATATAATCAGTATCTAGCCATTTAAGACTTGAATCTGTACAAGTCAGCAAATATGCATTGCAATATGTAGTGTAGCATACTTGAATAATTTCCTTTTCTCAGCAATGTTTTAAATCTATACCATTCCAGGGCTTGGTGCCCCAACAGACTCGACTGGAAAACACTCCTAAAGGCCAACAAACAGTCCTTGAACTAACTACAAGCTTTTATTTTTTGTTGTTGTGTTTTGTTTTGTTTATTGTCACTGACTTGTTTTTGTTTTGTTTTATTTTATTGCTTGGTTTTGCTCTGTCTTGTTTTTGTGCATGTTATTATCTCCGCAGGTCTTCTAAATAAGACAGGCTGGATGAACAATCTGGAGGAGACAACAATGGGATCAACAGTTCCTGGGGGACATGGGAGAGGGGGAGTTAGGGGAAAAGGAAGTGGTGTTACCCAGAGACAAGGGAAGAACAAGTGATCCAAAAATTGGTGGCGAGGAGGGTATACGAGGCCTAGTAGGGCTTGATCAAAGCCAATGTAACCGAGAGGAATTACCGAAACCCAAATGAAGGCTGAGCATGGTAGTGGGACAAGAGGAAGGTAAAATGAAATAGAGGAAAGAGCTAGGAGGCAAAGGGCATTTATAGAGGTCTAAATAAAGGCAAGTACATATGTAAACATATTTATATATGAGCATTTGGAAATAGATCTATGTGCAAATATGTATAGGTTTAGTATTAAGGTAGCAGATGGACATTGGGCCTCCACTCAAGTACTCCCTCAATGCAAGAACACTTTGTTCTATTATTGGAGCACACGGGAGAAGATGAAGGGGGAGGAAGAGAGAGTGGAGCACATCCTGGCCCACCAGGCCTTGAGGACGATGATGCCAATTAGAGCAGCCAGTCAACAGAGAGGACCACATGGCAAGCCGAGTATGAGACATGATGCCCCTCACTGACCCATAGCCCTACAGGGGACAACACTGGAGACACAGTGTTGGGATTTCACCCGATCTGATCCTGCCACACCGAGGCAAAACACTAAGGGGGTGCAACAGAACAGCAAGAGAATGTAAAGGCAAGGTCCCCAGGGGATTGCTGAACGTGAATTTTGAGGCCAGGGCATGGTACCCCAACAGACTGGACTGGAAAACACTCCAAAATGCCAACAAATGATCCTTGAACTAACTACTAGCTTTTCTTTCTTGTGTTGTGTTTTGTTTTGTTTTTTGTCATTGGTTTGTTGTTGTTATTATTTGTGTTGTATGTTGTTGCTTGGTTTTGCTCTGTCTTGTTTTTGTGCATGTTATTATCTCCGCAGGTCTGCCTAAAGAAGATAGGCTGGATGAACAATCCGGGAGAAAACAACGGGACTGACAGTTCTTGGGGGACATGGGAGAGGGGGAGGTGGGGGGAAAGGAAGTGGTTAACACCTTTCTTTCTAACAAACCCAGGGACAAGGTAACAACAGGTGATCCAAATTGGTGGGGAGGTGGGCGTGGGAGGCCTGGTAGGGCATAATCAAGGGTAATGCAACAAAGAGGAATTGGTGAAACCCTGGTGGGGACTGAGCATGATAGTGGGACAGGAAGAAAGTCCAAGGAAACAGAGGAAAGAGCTGGGAGGCAAAGGCAATTTATAGAAGTCTAGATAAAGATATGCACATATGCAAATATATTTATATATGAGGATGTGGAAATAGATCTATGTGCATATATTTATAGGGTTAGTAGTAAGGTAGCAAAAGGACATTGGGCCTCCACTCAAGTACTCCCTCAATGCAAGAATACTTTCTTCTATTAAATTGGCATTCTATGATGCTCCCCTTCCCCACACAACCGCTAAAAACAAAGTGGGTGAAAAAGCAAATGTGGTGAAGAAATCTGATGGTGCCCAGCTATCAAAAGATATAACATCTGGAGTCTTAAAGGCTTGAAGGTAAACAAGCGGCCATCTAGCTCAGAAGCAATAAAGACCACATGGAAGAAGAACACCAGCCTGTGTGATCATGAGGTGCCAAAGGGATCAGTTATCAGACATGAAAGAACAAAAAATCATATCATTGTGTGCTCACCTCCATGATATGATCACTGAAGACAAATGTGTGCATAAGCAAATGTGGTGAAGAACGCTGATGGTGCCCAGTTATCAAAAGATATAGTGCCTGGGGTCTTAAATGCTTGAAGGTAAACAAGCGGCCATCTAGCTCAGAAGCAACAAAGTCCACATGGAAGAAGCACACCAGCCTGTGCAATCATGAGGTGTCGAACGTATCAGGTGTCAGGCATCATTTGAACAAAAAATCATATCATTGTGAATGAGGGGGAGTTCTGGGTGGAGACCCAAAGCCCATCTGTAGGCAATTGGACATCCCCTTATGGAAGGGTCGCGGGAAGGAGATGAGCCATGCACCACAGAGAGAAGCTGCATGGGAAGAGTGAGCACACAGACCCTGGAAGGTGATTAGCAAAGCACTTTTAAAATGCACTGCAAAATTGCTCCTTTCTCTGCTCTTGATTACCTTTTCTGGTGTTTTTATTTTTATGGGGGAAATGAGGAAATCAGTCATTTGTCTTCATCCTTTTGAACTTTCCTGGGCATATCTCCAACTTCTATCCCAAGTTAAACAAAATGTAATTGTTAACTTGCCATCCACTCACACTGTACTCATATATCAGCTAGAAGCAGCTGACACCTTTCTAGTGTCTCTGACGATATACGTAGAAATGTCTGTCAAAGACACAGCTAACCCTTGTCATGCTGTAGATGCTCAGTTATTGTTTGCCTGTTACTGCCCACGTTCATTGTTTCTGATGATCCTATTGTTAGTTTTTTATATAATCCAATAGATTGGGTGCAGGTCATAAATTTGGTCTAGAAATTTATCAACCCCTAAAGAAGTTCTGATGAAGTGGACTTTTAAATGTTTTATTATTCTTACAAATAGGCCTCCCATAAGACTACCTGTGGCTGGGGCAGGATATGTAATTGCTGATATAAACACAAACATTTACTTGTAAATGGGTCACTGCCACACACAAATCAGAGCTTGCCTAAGTGTGGATTGAAATCCAACCCTGAGCTGCCTGACCTGTATCTTTTCACAAGCAGCCTACAATCATAACAGTAACAATGTGCAAAGTCTGCCTTTGCCTTTTCAGCTTCCTGTGCTCAGCATTACATTGGTACCAGATTTACATCTCCCCTGTCATTTCTTTCAAGTGGCTGAGGCAAAGTCCCTGCCAGGTGGCTTTGTGGATTTGCATTGACTATCAACCAAGCGATTTTAAAGTGGGATCGTTTTCCTAACAATACACTGCAGTGACAGCAGGAAATTATCCCTACAGCAAAATCTAGCAATGTTGGGGGAACATAGCCTAGCTATGTTCACAATAGTGTAGTCGGTTACATGGAGCCTGTCATGAAAATCTTGCATCCACCAGTGGGAGGATGTGCACTGGTCATTAGCGCAAGTGAGGGAAGTCTGTACAAGTCTGCATGAGTCATTTGTAAGTGAGACAGTACCAGTGATATGTCTACCCCAAGCCTTTCCTCCAAATGCTTGGAAATCCCTTGATATAGAGATCCGCTTGGAAGTAGATGTGGAATTTTACTTAAAGTACATATAGCAAAGGATTGACCCTTTAGGTGTGAGATTTGGCAGCTGAGCTACTTGGAAAATACAGGAGCAGTAGAAAAAAAATGTTAAATGCTAGGGAGAGGTGGATGCCAATGTCTCACTCACTCACATCTGTGACAGTCATTGTTGTGTGGGCGTGTAGGTTAGAAACAATGCATCAAGTGTTCGCTGCCTACTCCTCTATAGGAACTCCCACTGACACAAAGGACGGGGCCTTGCAAGTCGCAACTGTAACTGGAAAGTTCTTTCTTTCTAGGAAAACTTGAACGAGGACAAAACAAGGACTCCCCATTTATAAATCATCTCACGCCTACCTACTCTTTAAAACAAATAATAGAGCTTAAAATCAAATAACTTCAGAATGGGCTGTAATTTTCCACATCGTAATGGCAGTACCTTCCAAATACAGGTGTTCGCTAAATATTTGCTGAATTAAACTCAATTCCAAAGCAAACAGTTCTGCGGTTATTATTCAGACTAAGAACACTTCACCTTATTCCCAAGGATAATAAAAGAGACTGCTTTACATTTTTTCCTAAAAGATGAGAATCATATGAATAATTTAACTTTCAACAAAACTGAGAACCTGATACTTTGGAAGTAGCCACCTAGGGTAAGTAGAGAACACAAAGAAAGCCCTATATTTATATTATTTTATCATTGTTTTTTATTTTTTTAAATAATGCTGTTGAAAATAATAGCAAGATTATATTAAACTCTGTATGTATATCTGCTTTGTACAAATTCTATTAGGAAAAATTTGAAGGCAAGTGATGTTTTGTGACTATATCATATACTTTCTTTTCCAGATAAGGAATCTAAACTTGGCTATTAAAATATATATATTTTACTTACTAACCCAGTACCTTTCTCACAGCAGAGGAAAATGTTGTTTAATCTGCTGAACACAAAAGAAATATGAACACCAACGCAGCACGTAGAATACTATTTTGGAGGCAGCAGTGTAAATTGGACTCTACACCAATGAAGATATAATTCCAAATTATGTTCTTAATGTGGGAAAAAGATGAGGTTTTCTGAGGTTTTCACATAGACATATATTTCAACTCATTGATATGCACATAGACAGATATATTTCAACTCACTGATCATAAATGAAGTTTATCTGCAATATGTTATTATTGAGTAAATTTATTTATATTGTCAATACTGAGAGAATCCTAGTTGCCTCTTCGTCTTGCTTTTCTGACTCTGATGAATATTTTGCCTTTCAATCAGAGACCATCCCCGTTGTGTTACTGTACATTACACACACTATCCTTTTAACTTATGAAAATATACAATGAACTCTAAAATGGATAGAATATGCCATCAAAAAGTGGGAGGCAAAAAGTCCATAGAGAATATAAGAAATAATCTTATCCAATGTTGAGGTTGCAATTCCCTCACTGCCATTAAGTCAGTGCCAACTTATGGTGACCCTATAGGACAGGGTAGAGCCATCCCGTGAGTCTTTGAGAGGAGAGCTCCTTAGGGAGTAGAAAGCCACCTGTTTCTCCTGCAGAGCTGCTGGTGGTTTCAAACTGCTGACCTTCCTGTTAGCCGTCTAGTGCATCACTACTATGTCACAGGGCTCCTTTGAGCAATTATGGCTCAGAATTACCCTATGAGATAGGGTAGAACTACCTATAGTATTTCTAAGGCTGTAAATCTTTATTGCAGCCAACTATCACATCTTTTGTCTTGGAAGTGTGGGTGGTTTGAGCCGCTAATCTCTCTCTTTGCAGCTATAGCTCTTAACCACTGCACAATCGGGGTCCCTTAGGGATTTAATTAGAAGCATGGGAATATAAGAAGAGATATAGTATAAGAATTTTAAATAAACACCAATGTGACAGAGTCTGGATACCTTGTTGCAGAAATCAATGGGAAAACATGGTAATATTTAGAGTAGCTGTTTTTCACTGATATGAGATCACCATATAAAGATTGAATATGACTAATTAAGACCTTGGATATTCTCCTAAAACAAGTATCCTTGACAAAAGAAATATAATATTTATGAATCTCATCATCTATAAAGTTCCTTTATGATATATATTGCCAGAGTAAGTCTGGAATATCGATAGTGGCATTGAAATTTGAGGATCTAGAAGTTGGGTTAATTTAATTCTCTTACAATAGACACATGATGTTGAAAAAAAACAAGTTTATGTTGGAAATGAAGTGTTTAATATAATAATAGATTTACATTTTTACCTTCTGCACAGTTCAGAAAGCCTAAATCATAAGCCTCACTATTTGCCGACAAAACTAAGGTCGTCATATACGGCTACCACTATTTTTCTCTCTTCTCTAAGCTTATCTGTGCCAGCTTCTTTGAAAAACGTATCCAGTATTTCTGATTTGGGATCCTATGACTCATTTGGTCATCTTTCTGCTCTTTTTATTCTACTGCTACTAAATTATTTCCTATACTCATGTTTCTTTCTTCTCCTACCAAAGGTATTCTTGAAATATGATCTACTTTTTGAGATAATCAATATCTACTCAGCATATATCTCCCTGTAACCCTCTGTCATCATTCAAGTCGTTTGAAAGTTTATTGTTTGTGAGTCCCTGTGGTCGATTTAGGAGCACTAGTTGTGTCATGAGTTGTGAGGTTTTCTGCTCCTTTGGTGGCTTAAAAGCTTAAAAACCTAACGGGGTGATTCTACTCCTTCTAATCAGCTAATTGTGGCTTGGGTCGACCCAAAGACTCAAAGACAGTGGATTGTGTTAGTTGTGGTAAATTTGGAGAAAATAGAAACAAATAATTCTTCCTACAATTAATAAGATATGTTTTTAGCTGTTATTCTACGTGCCTTGTGAGTAGATATGAAACAATTACATTTCTCTAGATAGTCTACACTCTACTCTTCTAAGAACCTATTCATTTGTGTTTTCCTATTCTATATCTCTGTGTTACAAGGGGTTCTTTAGCTTGAATTCCATGTGAAAAGATTGTCTGTGAACGTGTTAAAGAATTCTGGTGGCATAGTGGGTTACAAATCCGGCTGTTAACTGAAAGGTTGTGGTTGAAAACTACCAAATGCTCTACAGGAGAGAGATGAGGTTTTCTCCTCCCTTAAAAACGTATAAACTCAGAAGCCCACAGGGGGAGTTCTACTTTATAGGGCTGCTGTGAGTCAGAAACAACTCAATAGCAGTGTTTGATTTTGGTTTTTATGCTGATTGTGATAAATGAGTGTGTGTGCATGTATGTGTGTGTGAGCATGCATGCGTGCATGCAAGTAAATGCATCCGTGATTGGTGGAAAATAGTCCATTATTTGATTAATATCTCATGAAATCATGACCTCCCCAAGTTTAAAAACTATGAGTACTCACATCGTTGTCATGTGGCAGTTACATAATCTACTGTGAACTTGAGCGATGGGGTGGGGCCTAGCCTATCAATTACATAGCATCTGGAAGATCTCATTTCGTGGCACAATATAGATAAATAGCTCACTGGAGTTAGACCCAGTGTCTCTGCCTTCCCTTTCCCACTGTTGAGACACTCAGAGAATTGGAGGAGACATGTGGAGACCCACGCCAGCATTGAGATGCTTCCACTGCCACTGGATCTGCAAGACTTTCCCCCCACTGGCCTGTGATCTTCCTGCATTAGACACTATTGCATGTGTTGCGTGAGTCTATAGTGGAATTTATGGACTAGGTCTGGACGTATGGGCTAATACTGGACTTATGGACTTGATCTGGACTGGTCTAAGATGTTTTCTCAATATACAATTGCTCTTTTATAGAAAGCTCTTTCTCATACACATATGAGTGCCTATGGATTTGTTTTTCTAGTCAACCCAGCTAACACATGTGGCAAACTATTGTATCAATTTAAGAGCTATATTTCCAACTGGCTAATTCTTCCTACCTGTAGCATAACTAGTAACCAGTTGACACGGAATTGACTCTGACTCATATATTTTAGGATAGAATTTTATTCCATTAGATTGTCAATGATATATTTGGAGTAAATCATCAGACTTTTCTTCCAAGGAAATTCTGGATGAATTTGAACCACCAACTCTTAGGTTAGTACTGAATACTTACTTAACACCTTTTGTCACCTAAGGACTACAAAAGTACAAAAACAATCATAGATATATCTCATCTAGCCCTCACTCCTCACTCTTACAAGATGTTTTTTGTGCTATTTACTCAATCTCTCATTTTACAGTGCTGGCTATCCTAACTAGAAAATGTGTGCCTATTTCTGATTTTTAAGGAGGCCTTGTGGCACAGTGAGTTAGACATTTGACTGATAACTACAAAATCAGTGGTTCAAACCCTCAAGTAATGTAGTTATGCAGGGAGAAAAAAAAGAAAAAGATAAGGTTATTTGCTCCCTTAAAGAATTGCAGTCTTATAAATTTACATTGACCCTTGAATTTCCCCCCTTATCCATATCTAGTCAGCCACAAAGTATTTTACCTCAGAAAAATCTTTATAATTCCTTTATTTTAGCAGTGATTTTTATACTTGTCAATTGTTATTATAAGGTTATTGTTAAAATATTTTTTTAAAAGGAAAGGAAAATCAAATTTAAAATAAGCTGATAATGAAAACATAACCTTGAGTAGGGGAGGGTAACATGAAATATTATTATAATTTGTGGCAATAAGTTGTAGAATTATAAAAAAGTTAAATTGGCAAAATTTATGTGATGGATATATTTACAAAAATGACAAAAAATAGAGAATGGATACTGAGGCTGCTTATGTGAAAACAAATACCTGATAGGATTAATTTCTTGGTTAGGAGTTTAGGATAATGGTTTCATGAAGCATCACAGTTCATTGGTTTAAGATCGTCTTTAACATTACTGTTTTATCACTTAGTTTATTGTGTATCGTGTATGGTCTTATAAGATTGCAAGCAGCCAATAAGGCATGATCATTACTTTCTCTTCAAATGGAGCAAAGACGTAAGAGTGGGCCTCAGGAATGGGAGGAGCTTATAAAATATGGGACTACAGTGAACCCTCGTTTATCGCGGTTAATCGGTTCTAGAC
>NW_022103911.1:4104430-4122844 GCF_000313985.2 Echinops telfairi | reverse complement strand
TTTTCATATCTTACATCTTCCTCTGTCACTCCTCACCTACTTTTCCATTGTTTTTCCCCATGAGAGGGGGTTATAGGTTGATCCTTGTGATCGATTCCCCCTTTCTCCCCCACTCCCCTAATCCTTGTGGTATCTCTACTCTCATTGTTGGCCCTGGGGGGCTTATCTATCCTGGATCCTCTGTGTTGCAGGCTCTTATCTGTAGCAGTGTGCATGTTCTGGTCTAATCTGATTTGTAAGGCATAATTGAGGTCATCAGAGTGGGGTGAAGGAAGCACCAAAGAACTAGAGGAAAGTTGTGTGTTTCATCAGTGCTATACTGCACCCTGACTAGCTCATATCTTCCCTGTGACCCCTCTGTATGGGGTCTCCACTCCATGCCCCACCTCCCCATTAACCTTGGGTATGGTTTTGTTCTAGGTCTTCGATGCCTGGTACCTGATCCCATCGATACCTCATGATCATACAGGCTGGTGTACTTCTTCCATATGGGCTTTGTTGCTTCTCAGCTAGATGGCTGCTTGTTTATCTTCAAGTCTTTTAAGATCCCAGATCTTTTGATAGCTGGGCACCATCAGTTTTCTTCACCACATTTACTTATGCACCCATTTTGTCTTCAGCAATCGGGACATAGAGTATTATGTCTGCATATGTACTAAACCTCAAGACTTTTTTCCTAATCTAAGTATCAGGTTGAAGTTTTTCAGACTTTAGAAATATTGCTCATGTCTATTGCCACATCTCTCATTTCAGCTTCTGCCTCTATCACACTTGAATAAACAGGACATTAATTTCCCACCCTTCTCTGCACTTTCCCTCAAATTAATAAAACACAACCTGCTCACTGCCATCCAGATGATGCCAATTCATAGTGACCCTACAGACAAGGTAGAACTGGTCCTGTGAATTTTCAAGATGGTAACTTTTACAGGAGTAGAAAGCCCCATCTTTCCCCCACAGAGTGGCTGGTGGTTTTGAACTGCTGACCTTGCGATTAGCAGCCCAACACAACACCACCAGGGCCCCTTGCACTTTCCCTGAAGTGCTCATTGATTAGGTAAAGCCTCACCTATCATATAGTTTACAGTTTTTTTGGTATACAATCTAAAAATGCAAGTCAAATAACTATGAGCAAGTCAGTTCTGACTCATAGCAGCCTTACGGGACAGAGGAGAACCACTGCTTTGGGTTTCTGAGGCTCGAAATACTTACAGGAACAGAAAGCACCATCTCTCTCCTGCAGAGCCCTGGGGTTCAAACTGCCAGTCTTGGAGCCAGCAGCCCAATGTCTAATCCACTACAGCACCAGGGCGCCTGGTGCAAGTACTGCTAAAATGCTAATTAGAGATACCCATTCCTTCAATATTAGAGTCGATCCTTAGGTAATAGCAATGTATCTTTACTATTTTCCTGGAGGTAATTACTATCGATATTTTAAATTATCCACAACAGATAAAGCTTAATGCTGTGATTTTATAAATAATGAAACATCAATATAACTTGTAAAGATGACTCAATATTTTCTGTTACCCCTAGCAAAATATATAAAGTGGATTAATATAATGTTATTTGATTTGAAGCAATACCTTCTTTGGTACAGACATTTATTTAGTATGAATCTTCTAACCTTTATAACCCCCACCAAATAACTGAGTGGGACCATACAAATAAGTTGGATGAAAATCTAGCTAGAGGATTGTTCAATTTTGCCATCTTGCTGGGTATAAAATGAGCCAGCTCAGAGCCAGGAACATGGGGAATCTCACTGCCATAAAGAAAGAACTACTAATGTAGTTGTCTGGACCCCCAGAACTTTTCATCCTAAACTTCCTTTATAGGAGATGCCAAGAATGGTGAGAGAAGCCAGAAATCTCGGGGAGGTGTCAGTAGCAGAGGCAGCAGTGCCGAGAAGCAGAAACAAAGTGGTTGCAGGTTCAGATTGAGTAAAGCTGAGTGAGTGCTTAAGGGCAGGTTGCTTGTTGGGGGAATGGGATGCCTCCAGGCACTGTATGCAATAGGAGGGAAGCAGAGACAGGTTTGTGGACTGACTCACAAAGCTAGAGCTAAATGCCTTCAGGCTGAAGATTATGTTGGAGTGTAAGGGCCTTAGGGCATTTATCATCAGCTCTAAAAGAGCTTTGTAAAATGCCCAAAGAAAGCAAAGGTCACAGGGCCTTATTGTGGAGATGTTGAGGACCAGAGAGAGGTCTGCTGCCCTCACTGCTAAAAAGCTGCCCTGACCTAAAGAACTGTATCCTGAGCATTTCTTATCCTTAATTGTAACCTGCTAACTTCCCTAATAATAACTATAATTGTCAGTGAGTTCTGTGTGATGGATGCAGCAAATCATTAAACCCAATAGAGAAGGGCTAGTGCCCAGGAGAGACTGGTTGGTGTTGAGAAAACATGTGGGCGAGGGGAGGCATGTTTCACCTCTGCCTGTCCTGGAATTATGTTGGCTTTGGCTCTTCTTCCTTTTTGTCCAAGGAGGCCAAATACTAGCCCATGTCATTCCTGCACCTAGAAGAAAACAGCTTAGGAAAATGACATCATTTTTCATCCTTGAAATTTTACTTTATTTTTATCAATTTCATACATATTTTAAAAAATCAAATACTGTGTCTCCCACAACATTTTACATTTTTATTAGTCTCAGAACATGATAGTAGATACTTACATACACACATAAACATATATATGTAACTTATTTGCCTTCTTTCATTTTTCAGTGTTAGGTGTGAAGGTGAGAAAAATAACAGATGAAAAAGTCAGAGAAGAAAAAGGAAACTGGGAAATGTTACAGATAATTCTATTTACTATAATAAAACATAGTGTTAAAAGAGTGGTCTGTTTATTTTTACTTTTCTCACTGAAATAATTAACACAGAACATAGCTCCTAGCATATCCCAGGACTTAAAAAGAAAAATTCCTTCTTTCTTATATCAAATCCCATTTCACTTTACAGTAATTTTGAAAGCCAGCAAAATAGGATTAGAAAAGTTAATTGTTTCATTTTTCTTTTATAGTTACGAGGAAATATTTATGTCCACAAGTTAACAAAAGTAACAGCTTGAAATATCACACTATCTTAACCATTAAAGCTTGCTTCCTGATACAGGTAAAGAACTTTTAAAACATTGCTTGCATTGACTTATGAAGTTTAAATTTTCCTATCTAACTAAATCATTTTCTTTGTAGGCACAAAAATAGAATAATTGATATTTAGTAAAATCTAAATCAGCTTTTCACATAACTCTATTTTTTTATTAAACTCTAGTGCATTAATAGCATCAATGCTTTACTAGGCATTTAAGTTATAATGTTAGAATCATAATCAATAGCCTCTACTTATTTTTTCCACACTCAGTCACATTTTATGTATTGCTGCTTTTTAATCTCAAATTAAGTATTACACTTATTTTAAAAATTTCACTTTGAATAAACAAACAAACCAAAACTGTTTCTGTTGAATATTTTATAAGTCATAGCAGACGACATTAAGATCAATAGAAATGCCCCTTGGGGTTTTAAGAGCTGTAAATCTTAACTGAGACAGACTGCCTCATCTTCCTTCCATAAAAGGACTAGAGGGTTTAACGACCAAACTTTCCACCAAGCTGCCAAGCACTTGTCCACTGTATTCAAGCCATGTGGGTTTAGTGTCTTCTTACAGTACGAATTTCATTAGTTATGTTTTATCCCATATCTATCCCACCCTTTATTCTCACTATGTAAATATATAATTATATTTTAAAGCTTTGAATATATATTTGAGGATTTTAGATGGTACAGTGGATAACGAAAGTATACATTTTGTACAAAAAGTACAATATATTTTTAATCTACATAGTATTTTAATATACAAGCTTGTCTCCGCCTATATGGTACAAATAATACTATTTGCTCGCATGTTCTGAACATATTCAACATCATCATTACATATAAATAGCTCTCATTGTCTCTACTCTGGACATTTGCACACCCCAATGTTTATTCTTGGGGTTCCCATGTAACAAAGAATTTTTTCTGAAATCATGCATTTCATGAAGTCTTCCCAAACACTTATTGGAGATGTTTCATACCTATTTTGAGTTTACTTGAATTTTATTTATAGGGTTCACCAAACACAATATAGACAAATTTAGAGAGCAAGTATCTAATTATACTTCTATGAAATACCCCTCACTGTTTATCTTTTTTGCATCAACTGTTATTCCGTAAATATAATATTAACCATAAATATTGTTAATTATTTTACTATTATTCCAATATTTAATCATATTAGTCATGTTGGTGTTAGGTACTGTCAAAAGACTTCCTCTTTTATTTTTCTGCCTCTCCACTTTACCAAGAGTGATGTCCTTCTCCAGGGACTGGTCGATTCTAGTAGAATGGCCAAACTACATGAGATGAAATGCTGGCATCCTTGCCTCTAAAGAGCATTCTGGTTGTACTTCTTCCAAGACAAGATCTGTTTGTTCCTTTGGCAGTCCTTCATACTCAATATTCCTCACCAGCACTATTATTGAAATGGTCTTCCTTATTCAAAATCCAACTTTCACATGTATATAGATGCAATTGAAAATACCGTGACGTTGGTCAGGCATACCTTAATCCTCAGCATCCTTTCTTTTCAGAATACACATTAGAAGTTAATAATTTTCACAGATCATGTTAGGAAAAATGAACTCTACCAATATTAGACCATTTAACATACTACTGGTAGGGTCATTAGTGAGAATAAATTTGGAAAAACAATTTTACAGTTGATAGATTGGTTTTTGAAACCTATAGCAGTTGTTGTTAGGTGCCTTCAAGAATCGTGTGAACAAGAGTAAGAAACACAACTCGGGCTGGCACTGTCCCCAAAACTGTTATCTTAGAGCGGATGGTTACAGCCACTCTGTCAATCCATCTCACCAAGGGTGCTCCTCATTTTTGCTGACTCTCTAATGAAGCATGAAATTCTCCCGAAGAGCTGAAGTCTGGCCACCCTAACTTCCAAGGAGCAATTTGGTTGTATTTCTGAAAACAGATTTGTTTATTCTTCTGGCAGTCTGTAATATAATCAACATTCTTGGCAAAAACCATTATTCAAATATCTCTATTCTTCTCCAGTTTTCCTTATTCATTATTCAGTTTTTATATGCATGTGAGATAATGGAAAATACTGTGGTGTGGATCAGGCGCACCCTAGTGCTCCAGCTAACATCTGTGCTGTCTCCTGCTTTAAAGAGGTCGCGAGCAACGGGTTTGCCCAGTGCACTACTTCCTTCGATTTCTTGACTGTTGTTTCCCTAGGTGTTGATTATGGATCCAAGTAAAATGAAATCCTTGGCAACTTTAATATTTTCTCTGTTTCTTATTTTGTTGTCTATTCCAGCTGCGAGGCTTTTTGTTTTCTTAACATTGAGTGTGAACTTGTAGTACTGAATGAAGGCTTTAGTCTTTGATTTTCATCAGTGAATGCTTCAAGTAGCTTTGATTTCAATGAGTAAACTCTTGGCATTTGTATATCATAGAATGTTAACAAACCATTCTCCAATCCTAATACCAGATTCTTCTTCATATAGTACAATGTTTCTAAACATATAATCAGCATTCAAATTGAATTAGTATGATGAAATTATAAAGCCCTGCTGCACTCTTTCTTGATTTTATGCCATTTGTATATCCTTGCTCTGTGGAAAACAGATGAGAATTTCTACTCCCATAAACAGTCACAGTATAGGAAACCCACAAGGGTGGTTCTACCCTGTCCTATAGGGTCACTATGAGCTGGCTTTGACTAAATGGCCCTGAATTTGGGTGGAGAGCTGTCTGAATGCCCTTTTGTTTATGCAGAGGTTCTGCGAGCACAATCACATTCCAGTAGTTCCCATTTTTCTAATGTTAACCATACTTTGCTGTAGGCCATAGAGTTGAATGTCAATAAATGATGAGTATTTGGAGTATTTTCTGTGCTCAGTCAAGATCCAGCTCCTGTCAGCAATGATGTCCTTCCTCCCATGTTCTCTTCGGAATCAGTTTGACTTTCTGGCAGTTCCCTGTCAATGTACTATTGCAGGGGTTTTTTAATGATCTCTAGCTAAAATTTACCTGCATGTGATATGAGTGATAATGTTACATACTTTTCACAGTTTTTTGCATCAACTGTGTTTGGAATAGAGGACTGTCTTTCAAATTTACTGACAAAGATGAGTGACTACCTCCAACAGTTCATTAGTTTGTTGAAATATTTCAGTTTATATTCCATCAATTCCTGGACCCATTTCATTTTTCCAATGACTTCAGTGTTGCTTGGACTTCTTTCTTAAAAACCTTCGTTTCCCCCCAACAAAATGATTAAAAAGAAACAAAAACGCCTTTCTTTCTAGAGCACATGCTACCTCTTCTTTTCGGTTCTGTGGTTCTGTGCGTCCCTTTGATCTTCTTATGATGCTTCCTGTCCTTCAACATCTTCCCAGTAGAATCCTTCAACATTGCAACCTAATTGCTTCCGTCAATTCTTTCAATCTGAGAAATGTTCACCGTGTTCTTCCTTTCTGGTGTTCGAACTCTGGGTGTTGACACACTTGAGCCCAGTAACTTGACTCTCAGCCCTTTGACATTTTCATTTCCTTCCTCAGTTTCTCCAGTCACTTTAGGTTTTCTAAGTTAATGAGCAGGTTTCAGGATCTCTGTAGATCTCACTTTTAGCCTCTTTTTATTCCTGTCTTCTTTGTTTTAATCATTTAATTAGGGGCTTCATACAACTCTTACCACAATCCGTACACACATCAATTGTGTAAAGCACATTTGTACATTCATTGCCCTCCTCATTCTCAAAACATTTCCTCTCCACCTAAGCCCCTGGCATCAGCTCCTCATTTTTCCCCTCCCTCCCTGCTCCCCACTCCCTCATGAACCCTTGATAATTTATAAATTATTATTTTGTCATATCTTGCCCTGTCCGACATCTCCCTTCACCCACTTTTCTGTTGTCCGCCCCCCAGGGAGGAGGTCACATGTAGATCCTTGTAATCAGTTATTCCTGTCTTCTTAATGATTTTCTACTTTCTTCACGTGTGTTATTTTTGTTTGATGTTATATTTGGGCTCTCCTGGGATTGTTTTCTTTTTCTTCAATTCCAATCTGAACTTATAGATGAGAAACTGAGAGTCTGTTCCACAATTGGCCCTTGGCCTTATTTTGATTGATGATACTGCGTTTCTCTATCTCTTCCCATGGATGCTGCCAATTTGATTGGTGTGTATTTCATCCAGAGAGGCCCATGTGGATAGTAGCTGTTTATGTTGCTTAAAGAACGTTATTTGTAATTACAGAACCATTGGTCTTGCAAAATTCTATTATGCGATATCTGGCTTCATTTGTATCACCAAGGCCATATTTTGTTAGCCACTGAGCCTTCCTCTTTGTTTCCACCTTTTGCATTCCAATTGCCAATAATTACCAATGTATATAGATTGTGTGTTTGATCAATTTCAGACTGCTGATGCTAATAGAAGTCTTTGTTTTCTTCATCATTGATTTTAGTGGTTGGTGCATAAATTTGACTAATGGTTGTATTAATTGATTTTCCATATAGGCATATGCATAATAAATGGCCTATTACACACAACACTGTACTTCAAAAGAAGATTGTGAAATATTCATTTTGACAATGAATGTAATACCAGTCCTCTTTGCCATTTCTGGCACTGTAAACTATAGGATTATCTGATTCAAAATGATCAATATTAATTTACTTCATCTTTTCATATGACAAAAGGTATCGATCTTCATAAGTTCCATTTTACTTTTCACTACTAACAATTTTCCCAGTTTCACACTTTCCTAAATTGTTAAGGACTATTTGCAATGATTTGTTCCTATTTTGAGTTGTTCCCCCAAACAAATGAAGGTCCAGGAAGCTTTGCTCGGTCCATGTAATTGAAGTTGACTTTCTAGGAGGCAGATCCTACCTGCTATTTTGGCTATTTCCCAAGCTGAGGTGTTCATCTTCCAGAATCATCACTGCCGTCCATAAGGTTTTCAGAAGTGGTCTTTCTACGCTTTCTTTCTTGTCAGACTTAGTCTAGTAGCTCAGTTGAAACCTACCCACCAAGGATGATCTTGCGGGTATTTGAAATGTCCTGGCACAGCCTTGAGCATAACAGCAACCTGCAAGCCACCACAGTAGGACATTGAAGATCTCTGCTAGCTTCCAATGTCACGCCTGAACCCTGTACTGCTAACCACCACCCAAAATGGCACATGGTCAGCATCCACTGGCGTGATTCTAAAATCTTATCAGAAATAAATATCAAGACAGAATGTTAAAAGGAACGGTAGAAAACAGACAGAAGGAAATATTTATATATATGTTAAAATAAAACTAATACTCAAGGAACTTTGACATTATAGGGAAAAATATGATTTATATCATGCTATACAAAAACAAACAGTATGACTACTTTAGAAAATAGGAAACACATACATATTTCCAACTTTCTCCTTTTACTTTAGAAATAAAAGATGCAAAATCAGCTGAAATCATGCAATTGTCTGCTTATTTTATGTATTCTCTTAATAACACTAAATAATAGTATTGACACATTCTTTACATTTAGAGAGATTCTCATTCTAGAATAAACAGGAAAAGAGTGGGGTGTGGAGACAGGACTATTAGTGGGAAAATATATAATTTTGAAAATTTTCTCAAAATAAAGCAAATACAGAATCTTACACAGACTAAGTATAAATATACAGAACATTACAGCTTTTCAAGTGCTTGATCTTTAGCGATCAGGGACTAAAGGAAAAGAAAATACCTTTCTTTTTATTTCCAGCAGTAAATGATTCCAGTCATTGGAAACCTGATAAGATTCTACTTCTGCCTAATGATTGACCTGGAAGAAATTTATGTAAGCCAAAGATTAAAATGAGAAAAAAAATAGAAGTCTCAACACACAGGGAGAAAATGTTAGATGTCTTCAAGTTGGTTTTGACTCATATCAGCCCTATGTACAAGAAAGAAGCATATATCTTTAAAGGGTTAGAACCTTGGTGGCACTGTGGGGAGGCAATGAGAAACAGTTCAAATCCATCAGTCCCATCACGAGACAAAATATGAATCCCATAAAGACTTCAAAGTCTCAACAATTCTACATAGGGTTACTATGAGTCAGATCATTCAATTTGATACCAGTAGGTTTGTTGCTTGGTTTTTTTATTTCATTTGTTTGTTTCTAGTTTATCCTAAACAAAGAGCCAGTTGTTCAAACAGAATAAAAAGACACCGCATGACTTCAAATTAGAAAAGATGTGCAACAGGGCTGTATCTTTTCATCACACTGATTCAATCTACATGCTTATCAAATGATCTGAGAAACTGGACTATATGAAACATAGTTTGGCATCAGGATTGGGGGAAAGCTCACTAACAACCTGTGATATGCATGTGACACAATCTTGCTTCCTGAAAACAAAGGGAACTTGAAATACTGATGCTGAAGACCCATGACGACAGCTTTCTGAGTGGGTTAGGCTGCGATTTAAATTAAAGAAAAATTCCCATAGCTGAACTAACACATAACATCATGGTACTCAGAAAAAGGATTGAACATGTCAAGGATTTCATTTGGCTTGGATTTATATTCCGTGTTCATGGGAGTAGTAGTCAAAACTTGAAACAAATAATGCATTGCCCATATCTCCTACACAAAAACTCTTTAAAGTATTAATGAATGAAAATGTTACTGATCTAAGCCATGGTATTTTAATTGTCTTATGTGCATGTTAAGTCAGGAAAATAATTAGAAAGACTGGAGAAGGATTAGTGCATTTGAATTATGGTATTGACTAATCATATTGAAAATATCTTGGACTTGTAGAAAAACCAAAACAAACCTGTGTTAGAAGAAATACAGTCAGAATGCTAACACAAGAATGGCAAAACTTTGTCTCACATACTATGGACAGGTTATCTAAAAAGACTAGTTCCTAGAAAATGATATCATTCCTGGTAGAGGGCTAGTGGATAGGAAGATACCGGATAAGATACATTGACAGACTCATTGCCACAGTGAGCTCAAACATAACAATTTTGAGGACCATGGACTAGGAAGTGTTTTGTTCTGCTGTACATAGAGTCAAAGACAACGCCACGGTGGCCCCTCATAAAAAAAATCTCATTTGAAGTGAGTGGGGAAGAGTGGATTATGTGGAAGTAGTAAAAATAAATGAAGATCACATGAATTTGATAAACAGTTATTCAGAGAACTTACTAAAATTATCTATACGTATAGGTGATTATGAGATAATTCAAAGAAATATTAAATAAAAACTTTTCCATGTATATGCATATATATATATATATATCTTAGAATATCTTACAGAGAGTGAAAGAGATCAGTGATGATGATTTGGTAAAGTCAGTGCTAAGGAATCCTCAGGGAACCCTGATGGCATAATGACTTGTACACTGATATGCTAACCACAGGCTTCAGTAGGTCAAGTGTACCAGTGGCTCTTTAGGAGAAAGATGAGGTTTACAACTTCATTTGGCGATCTCTGAAACAGATGGAGATTGAGCTACCATCTGACCCAGCAATCCCCCTACTGGGAATATACCCAGAAGAGGCAAGAAACAAACCATGGCCAGACATCTACACTCCAGTGTTCATGGCAGCACAGTTCACAATTGCAAGGAGTTGGAAACAACCCAAATTTCCATGAACGGGTGAATGGATCAAAAAACTGTAGAACATACATACAATGGAGTACTACCCGTCCCTAAAATGCAGTGATGAATGTAAGCACATTGCTGCATGGGAAGAACTGGAGGAAACCATGCTAAGTGTAGTAAGTCAAGCACAAAAGGACAAGTATAACATGAATCTACTGAGGTAAGCTTTAAAAAAATGGGGCAAAGGGGAAAAGCTACTATATACATACATCCCTGGGGTGAGGTCCGCCCTAAGAAGAATGTACTTCAGAGGACAGCACTGGGCTACAGCTTGGGGTGAGGGGCATGTCGTATTAGAACACACGGGAGAAACAAAAAAGGATGGAGAGGGAGGACAGGACATCCTGGCCCACCAAGCCCCAAGGTCAATGGTCCTGCTCAGAGCAGACAACACACAGCGAGGACAGTAGAGTTTTCCCCACCATGGGACACGGCATCCCTTACTGCACCATGATGCTGCGGGGGACAGCACTGGGGGTGGAGGTGGGAGTGGGGCGTCCACACACTCAGGATTTGGGACGCCCTGCATACCTCTCTATTGGTTCCCTGGTACATGCTGGGATGTTGTATTCATGTCTTGACGCATCAGGTTGAAGCCTGGTCTCTCTCTCTCTTTCTCTCTCTCTCCCCACCCCTGTGGAGATATAAACAATACCCTTCCCTTGGGTGGGTTAGTGCCCTATTTGCCCGCTACCCATGTCTTTTTTTTTTTTCCCTTCTCTTTCTTTCCCCCTCTTATTTAGTTGGCTGCCATATGTATCCCTGGATTGGGTTTTGTTCTGACTTTAAAAAAATTAGTTATTACATCATAGCTCTGTTCAATACTCATGCTCAGGAAGGGAACACAGAAGATCTGGGTGTTGTTGCAAAATGTGGTGAAAAAAATTAGATGGTGCCCACTATCAGATAAAATAGCATGTGGGGTTTTAAAGGTTTTTCCAAACAAGCAACCATCTAACTTAACTGTTGACTGTCCACAAGGAAGAAGCACATGAACATCAGCCACTGAAGAATTGTAAACCATATAATATGAAGTTGAGAGAGGGAATGGAATCAGAGCCTAAATTGTGAGGATCTGGTTTACAGGAGGCTGTGGCTGGCAGTGGGAGCCCCAGATCCATTTGTGGGATCGATATAGGAAATCAGCCCCCAGGGATCTTCCTCTCTCCTAATGGAGCGATGGGAGGAAAGTGGTGCTGAACAGAGTGCACTGGAGAGATGACTACAGAAGATCAAAGGATAAACCCGACTTGAACGGTTAAAACCTTGTCAGTTGACCTCCTTCTCTCCCCGCTCTGATGCACATTAGGCCTGATCTGGTTTTCAACATTTTCTGTATTGTTTTGATTTTTGTTTGTTCATATTGGGCTCTATCTCAGATGTGCTATGTGTTGGAGTGACCCTCTTGAATTTTTGTAATATGTTTTTCTGGTTTTCAGTATATGAAACCCAGGATTGATACACCTATAGGGTCAGCAAGTAGAATAACAGGTACTGGGAGGGTACAGTGAGGGCAGGGTAGTCAAAGGGAGCCCCATGTTAAGGAATCCAAGAAGAAAAAGAATGTTTTGATACTAATTGTGGTAGCAAGTGTACAATACTCGATGAGATTGAAATATGGAATGATATGATATATATGTAAATATATACTCTACAAAAAAATTTAAGAAATAAAAAGACAATAGAGAGATATGAATGAGAATACAAGGGAGTGGAATTATTTGGAGTAGCAGAGAAGTTATCTCTAATACTATCAGGTGACAAGAAAATTATATAAAATGTGTTAATTTTGTTTTTAACATATTTTAATATGTAGTTTACTTTTTAAT
Organism: Echinops telfairi; assembly: GCF_000313985.2. NCBI lineage: Eukaryota > Metazoa > Chordata > Mammalia > Afrosoricida > Tenrecidae > Echinops > Echinops telfairi. The sequence continues at coordinate 4,110,285 of NW_022103911.1, read as the reverse complement.
TTATACAATGAGCAGAAAGATAATAAGTATTTTTCTGTGGTCTCTTCCCTTTAGTAAAATAATGCTTTTATAACTTTTAACTATGGGAAATAATGCAAAATATTTTCTAGGTGATTAAGAGCTTTTTATTTACTGAATGACTTATTTTACAGCTATCCAATTCTAATCTGTTTTCTAATCAAGTAGTAAAATTTGATCTTTCAATGGAATAATGCAAAATATTAAAAACATGCTTTCTCCTTCTCTGTTTCGCCAAAGCTATCTTCTCTGTTTCTCTGTTTTGCTTAGTTTTTTTTGTTTTGGCTATAATTGATTATAAATTTCATAGCCACTGATTTAAAACTTAAATGTAGCCTTCTTTTTGTGAGGAAACCATTTTCTGATTATTGGTAGGCTCTTAAAAACAGGAGGAGTCCTGGTTGTGCGGTACTTGTGTGTCTGCAGCTAACTAAAAGTTCAGCAATTTGAACTCACCAACTGCTTCCTGGGAGCAAGATGTATTCGTCTAGGTCTATGAAGATTTACAGCCTTGGAAATTTTCAGGGAAGGTCCACTCTTTCCTATAGATCAACAACTATGAATCAGATTCCACTCAATGGCAACAGGCTTGGTTTCATAGCTCAGTTTCTTACAAGGGGTTGTAAAGAATATGTTTACCTTTGTCTGATCTTCCTAGATCAAAAATATTCAGGGACTCACCAGATTGATCTTCATGCTTCATGTTGGCCTAGCTGGTGTACCTAGAAGAGATTATAGCTTTGTTTCCAGACAATTGCATTAAATGAGTATCGCAATAAATGAGTCTCATGAATACTTTGGTTTCCCAATGCACATAAAAGCTAAGTTTACATTATACTCTAGTCTGTTAAGTATGCAATAGCATTATGAAAACGTTTGGAATATTGTATTAATTACCAAAGCATGACACAGACCTGAAATGAACATATGCTGTTGGAGAATGGTGCCAATAGACTTACTCAACACACACTTTATCACAAACATTAAATTTATAATAAAGTAAAGCACAATAAAATGAGTTATTCCTGTAAGATAACCTCGCAGCTTAGTGATGTGAATCTTTAATCAAAATGCACTGGTGTAAGAGATTGCTAGGTTCAAATTAAAGAAGCAAAATGGAATCCAAATTGACATTTTAAATAATAAATTAAAATATGACTGATAATGCTATCTCTCTTTCTAATATAGACAGAGTAGCATGAGAACTTTGATAAAACAATATATATTATATATCTTATATATAATATAGTATTGTCAATTTTTTAGAACATTTGATTTCAGATAAATTGGTATTATTAACATTTTAACTTGTAGAAATTGGATCTAGATAAGACTGAAGTTCTTTTCCAACTTTGCACTTTCCATGCTAGTCAGAAAAAGGTGTGATAACAATGCTAACACTGAGCTGTGGTTAATTATAGGCCCTTCTAGCTATGATTCCATATGTGGTGCATTGCAATTCTGAGCTCCGTGCCTGTGGGCTCATTTTGGAGGGTGTTCCTTACTCTACTGATGGACAGGATTCAGGTGCCATTCAAACCTGACTTTAGTAGAAGTTGTGAACCAGACACTCTTTGTTTCCTGGGAGGCATTAGAGGATGTGACTTGGGCATCCGCCTCTGTCTTCCTTGGGGGTGTGGTCTGCTAAAGAACAAGTCCCACACTTCCATCAAAGCCACACCTCTTTTTCTTCGCTGAGTTTTAATTAAAACAAGGAGACCTGCTTTACTCTTAGAACACTTTTGGCTTCTGGTTCTGGATGCTTAATTTGGTTCCCCCTTGTCTGACCTTTCTCTCTCAACCACAACCATGAAAGACATTGACTTAGTGTTTTATTAAGTTTTGCGGGACTTTGTAGTGAATTGCAGAGCCTAGGGAGAGGGGAAATGGAGCCGAATAGCATCTGAGAGGAGTTGGACATTTGGAACATCTTTAATCTCCAACTCCTTGGGACTAGTCTGGTATTAATTTTTCTAAAAAAATTATCACCAACATATCAAATTAAATAAACTATTTCTAGCATCTCTCTTTTTATAAGATGAAAGAAGATATCCTTCATAATTTTCCAAATGCCTTATAGGAATTCCCAGAGATGGTTTTAGATACCAAACCTATCTTGTGTGAGGCAGAATATCAACGGTTTTTAAAAGATTCGAACAATCGATTGTTGGATGGACCCTTTAAAGAAACAGGGGGATGTATGTGTTATGTGTTATGTAAAATATGTTCATATATATGGATATATCTAGCTATTATATCAGAACTTGTTTGTCAGTTTGTCACACTGTGGTGGCTCGTATGCTGGAAGCTATGTCACTGGTGTTTCAGATGTCAGCAGCATCACTCAAAGCGAACAGGTTTCAGCGGTGCTTCCGGACTAGGGCCAGATAGCTAAAGAGGACTCAGCTCCCCATTTTGGAGGAAGAAGCTGCAAAAAGCCTTATGCATAGCTTGAAAGCATTGTCAAATACTGAAACCCTAAACAAAGAAAACAGGACATTTTCCTAGATAGGTACCGGCAGATGGGCCCCTCCGGTCGAAAGGCACTCAAGATGTGACTTGAGAGGAGCTGATTTGGGGGAGGGGTCAACCATGGTGACTTATCAGATAAAGTCTGCGGGAGTGGACCCTGATGTGGGAAGTACTCAAGGTAAAGATAAAGAGCTGCAAAAATCTTCTAATTATTGGAACTTGGAATGTGCAAAGGATGAATTTAGGAAAACTGGAAGTAGTCAAAAATTAAATGGAAGACATGAAAAGCCATATCCTAGGCATTCCTGAGCTAATCAGACAGCATATAACTTACTATACCAGGAATAAACACAATCAAGAGAAGTAACGTGACATTCAGAGTCACAAAGGCATTGGACTGCCACTCTGAGAGAAAATGGGGCTTTCTTTTCCTTAAAAAGGGAAATTCCCTTGATAGTTTATAAATGGGTATTTTGTCATATCTTGCCCTGTTCGACATCTCCCTTCACCCACTTTTCGGTTGTCTGTCCCCCAGGGAGGAGGTCACACATAGTTCCATGTAATCGGTTCCCTCTTTCCTACCCATTCTCCCTTTACCCTCCCTGTTTTGCCACTCACACCACTGGTCCTGTAGGGCTCATCCGTCCTGGATTCCCTGTATTTTCAGTTCCTATCTGTACCAGTGTACCTCCTCTGGTCTAGCCAGACTTGCAAGATCGAATTTGAGTCAAGGGCTCATGAGGGAGGGGGGAGCGGGGAGGGAGGGGAAAAATGAGGACCTAATGTCTGGGGTTTAAATGGAGAGAAAATGTTTTGAAAAACGATGTACAAACGCACTTTACACAATTGGTGTGTGTATGGATTGGGATAACAGTTGTATGAGTCCCTAATAAAATGTTAAAAAAAAAAAAAAAGAGTTCATAAGGGAGGGAGGGGGAAAATGAGGACCTGTTATCAAGGGCTCAAGTAGAAGGAAAATGTTTTGAAAGTGATGATGGCAACATATGTACAAATGTGCTTGACACAAGGGATGGATGGATGGATTTTGATAAGAGCTGTAAGAGCCCCCAATAAAGTGTTTTATTTAAAAAAAAAAAAAAAGGGAAATTCCCAGGGGCATTTCTACCCTGGACTTATCGGGCTGCTGTGAGTTTATGACTATGTATAATATATAATGAAAGCTGTACAGAAAGTGTGTAAAGACCGTTTGGCTTTCAGAAAGCACAGCTGAGTGACCTGCATAGAAGAAGCTGCTAATTAGTCTTCCTCCAGCCCTACTCCTCATTCCTCTTCATAGAGTTGAGCTTCTTAGATTTGCTCAGCATAATGATTGAATAAGTGTGGTGGGGGAAAAATGCCGTTTACCTTCTATAAATAATAATGGCCTTCCATGACCTGTACTGTGACCGTCTCTTGTGTTACGTGTCAATCAGCTATGATCGCAAAGTCCTCATTCCAGCAGTCTGCTATCTGCTTGTAATGTCAAAGCATCAATAGGATGTTTAAGGAGACATGGTGGTGGGGTGGATATGCACTTGACTATTAAGGGACAGGATGGCAGGTGGAACTCACCAGCCTCTTCTCTAAATAGCACTGTGACAGTCTGTTTACTTAAAGATTACTCTGACCCCTTGATATCAAATTGATTCCAACTCATAAATAACTTTTTAGGTCAGAGTGGAACTGTCCCGTGGGCTTTGCAAAGCTACAAATCTTTGTGGACTCTGACTGCCACAACTTTCTCATGGGAAACAGCAGATGATTTGATCCACCAGCCTTTCCATTAGTAGCCAACTGCTTATACGCTGCCCCGCAAAGGCTCCACTTTCCTACAGTTGCACCCTGGAATCCGGCGGGCGCGCATGCCCTGCTCCATCAGGTGACTAGGAGTTGGAATTGACTTGACTGCCATGCTGCTTGTATTTTCTTTCTTTTAGGGGGAGTTGAGCGCTTATGCACATAATTACTCAGGGTAATAAGTATAATTTTTAATGACTATTATCATCAAGAATTATTTACTTGGAAACTAGTAGTTTTCATAATGGAAGCAGTTCAGCCTCATTTGTAATTGCTGAGCTGCATTTTTTTTTATAAAACACTTGATTCAGCCAATTACTAAATTTGTATCTTTTTTACATAACAGTTATCTCTCTACCCTCTCACCTACATTTTCTCCAAAAAAATTTAATTATGGTCACACATTTTGCAACTATTAGAGAAATAAAAAGAAAAGCTTTCTTTCCCTTTATTTATTGTCTTTACAACCTTTCAGAGCTGGATGTTGTAAATTACTCCCCAAATAAATTTTCTGTTTATATAGTATTTCTTTTGTAACTTACCTAATATCATCGTTGATTCTTCTCAAAGATTTCATATATTTTCAAATCCCTTAAATTTTCAAATCAGAAATTGCTTATAGCCCTTGGAGAAGCATGAGGAAAATGCAATGCCTCTCTACAGATTTGTCTAATTAAATAATGCTCTCCCCCCCTTACTTCCCCAATTTACCCTGAGGAGAACTCCATGAACATCCTGAGGAAAACTCCAGAGTTAGCATCTTTAGTTTATCACTTAGTATTTTCTCCATTGCAGGCCCAAACAGGATCATGCAGGATATCCGGAATCTCCAGTAGGACCTAGGCCTGCAGAAATTCCATTTCCCAGAGACTCTTTCAACCAGGTTTTTCTTTTTGCCAACATTCCATCTGCTTTCCTTGTAAAATTTCCTTTTTAAAAAAATTCTCCCCAGCAAACAATTCTACAGTGTTAAACAATATTATGTTTCATGCTTGCTTGCTGCTTCAGGTTGAGTAACCACATCTCTTATGAACCATGTAATAGTAAAAGTCAGAGTGGTGGTTTGCTTTTTGATGTGAAATGGTTATTGCACATGACTGAGGTGTCACAATTTTTTTTTTGCTTTTGATCATGTCACACATCATAAAAAATAACACTTGATACAGAATACATGCAGAGTGACTTACAAAGTTTAGAGATGGCTGTCTTTTTTAACTGAGACATATAGCTAAATTAGAAAAGTAAAGATTGGGAATCTTTCCTTTCAAAATTAATTTATGAATTAAAAAAAATTAATGTATATGTTATATAGTATATATGTGTACTTGTGTATTATACATATATAGTTATATGTATATAAATCACATTCCTTGTATATAGTGACATATATCTACACAACTATATACATATATGTAGATATACTTAAACACACATATGTATGTAATAGCCCTGAAGGTGCAGTGGTTAAGTGTTAAGGTACAAACTAACAGGTAGGTCATTTGAACCCATCAGCCACTCTACACACACTGCAGACTCCTTCATAAAGATTAACTTTGGAAAACTTACTG
>NW_022103911.1:4100620-4103416 GCF_000313985.2 Echinops telfairi | reverse complement strand
AAGCAGGTCTTGAAGGAACCTCAAACTACAGGGACACAGTCCACGGGTTGGGTGTCCCATGGGTAGTATAGCTTGAAAGTTGAGAAAGAGAACCAGCTAACACAGCCATACACACTGGTCTGATCATTAAAAAGCAAAATATAAATAAATAAATAGACAAACAAACAAATAATAATTTTTTTAAAGAGCAAGAGACAAGAAAGGCGAGGCTCACCGAGTCATTTATCTCTCCATCCTTCAATTAATTCCACACGTGTTAATTGCCCAGCTTGGCACAATAAACCTACCTATCACAGCATCTAAAAATAAATGATGGAGTATTTGCCTAAAATGTTAAAAAAAAATTACCTTAATGTGTGCTTTAGTAAGAAAGCATAGAAATTCTGCTTATGAAACTTAAGAATCAAAAATACTTCCTTCTGTCTGCCAAAATTCATCTTATTCATATATTTAGGTTCAGCAGAAAGTATATGAAAACTTTTCAACCTATTATCCTTTATTGTGATAAAACAATAATCGTTTTTTAAACAAAGTGTAGCTTTTTAGGAATGAAACAACTTTACGTGTCCAATTCAGGGACATCGATTTCATTCTTCAAGTTGGGCAAACTTTCTCACCCTTTGAATTGCTCCTCGGCCCATTCATAGAAATGCATGGTCCCATAAATCTTGTATCTAAACTTTCCCATTGTTTTTATCAATTTAATCCTACATAAATAATTTTTAAAGAACACAATGCTCCAGGCAGACACTCTTTATTAGCTGTACGAAACTGTTGCTTGATTACAAGAAGACTTCAGGAAAAATTATTGGTTTAAGATTTAAAGATTATCTCAGGGTTTAGTTTTGGGGGGGTTGTTCAGCCCTGAGAACCTCTAGATTACACGAGCATTTGAAATTATGCTCTGGCTTTTCCCACAGTATCATGGCTTACGGATAACTGGGTTTCTTTTGAAAGTAATGGGAAAATTGCACTCATTAAGGGTAGGTTGAAAATTATTAATGTAACCTCTGTCAGGATGCTGTATACCTTAAAACATTGACTTGGGAAAAGTTGTGTGATTGATATGTAAACAACAAAAACAAAGAGCAGCTATTGAGAATGCTTATATATAGGCAAAACTTTCCAGGATCTGGTTTCTTGGTTTGGAAACCCAAGTTAATTGGCATAATCTATTTAATGCTTCTGTTCTACATCCTAGTCTTTTGCATTGTATCTGGGTCTTAAAGGCTCTCTAGTAGCCAGGGTTTCCTAGGTACAATTGCTCTCTTTTGTTTGGCACGCACAGGAAAGAGGGTGACAAATAGAAGGAGAACACGGAATGCATTGATAATGGCCCCTATGAACATTTCATCTTTTGCTGTGGGAACAGAATTGAGTGGTGCCTGCCTACCACTAGTGAATGCTGTAATAAAAGATCATGTGGAGGAATTCTTACCACAGGAACAATTCCTATTACTTTTTAGTTTTGAGATGTTTCTTTCTCATGAAGCTTCTAATATATAAATACTTAGGGAAACTATTAAATCTAAGTATGTATTTGACAGACATTGATAAAAATCCAATTCCATGCTAAATCCCAGAAATTAAGATATTGATCATGCTTTTGTTCCTTTAGGTTTTATTCTAGCATCTCTGAAAAGTTCCAAACTTTTAAAGACAAATAAATATTCCTAAGTGTCACACAGATAACAGATTTGAAATAAGTCAACTCTGTTTCTTAATTTTATTCTATCGCCGTAATTGCTGACACAAAAGAACAGAGTAGAACTTTCTCATAAGGTTCCAAAGGAATAAACTCTATGAAAAGCCGTGGCCAAATCTCTCTTCCATGGTGGGTTTGAGCCACTGATCCTTTGGTAATGTATAACTATTGTACACCAGGGTACTTGGTTTTATACGGACTCTAATCACTTATCTAAAGTGATTTCTTTAAATGTAAGAATAAGTTGTGATGTATGTATGGATTGTGATAAGAGTTGTACGAGCCCCCAATAAAATGATTTTTTAAAAAGACTAAAAAAATTGTAACCTAGAGATAAAACATAAATAAATAAATAAATAAATAAAATTTATAAAAGAATAAGTTGTGCCACTTGTTGAAGACACATGCTACACCAGATGCAATATCCAATGATTCTGACACAATGGTCTATATCTGTGTGTGCACACACTATAACTGTGAACTTCCACAAGTATTTGGTGTAGTATGAAATTTTTCTTAAAGTAACGAAAATACATTAATTTTCATACTAAGCAGGAAAGAAAAGATAGGTTAGAATTTAGGGCAACGAAGACGTCTTTTGAAATATGTATTTCACTGCTGGAATGGCTTAGCATTTGCTTTCCTATGCCTGGCAGAGTAGTCGAGCATTGGGAGGCAAGGCTCAAACTTGGCAATTAAAAATCACCCATCTACTTGGGGGAGAAAGATGAGGCTTTCCATTCCCACAAAGAATTACAGTCTCTGAAACCCATAAGGGCCGTTCTGCCCTGTCCTATGGGATTGCCAAGAGTCGGAATTGACTCAATGGTAGTGCATTTGATTTTGAAGGCTGTTTTTAAAATCATTCTTATTATTGCTTTTTAATTCTCCAACTGCTATGCATCTTCTGATTACTTACATCTTACATCTGGTGTGACATGCCTCTTCCTTTGCATACTAGTGTTCTCCAGCAGTTTAGGGGCAAGGCCAAATATTCTCTTTGGCTTAGGCATTCCCTTTATTCATTTGATAAATAATAGTAATCGTAAAAATATCTTGAGTCCTCATCATTTTAATCTTAAATATCTTTA
>NW_022103911.1:4094128-4095054 GCF_000313985.2 Echinops telfairi | reverse complement strand
TTTCTGGCATTATTTCTCATATAAACGGAATTAACAGTATTTCATAAACTGCTCCCTTTTGATCAAATTTAGGGTCTACCTAAATTATTTGATCTCATTGTCATTTGGTTTAGTTATCTAGACCTTCTATAGAAAATAGCACAAGTGGGTGGTTTTAACACAGATATTTATTTTCTCAAAGTTTCAGAAACTAGGATGAATTTGGTGCACCAAGCCTAGGGGAAGATTTTCTCAGTTGGCCCTGAGAGAGGGCGTTGTCTCTTTTAGGTTATGCTCCTCAGCTCCTTGGTGTTCTTCCTGTGGTCTGCTGTCACTGGTTTCCATTTGTGCTTGCCTGTTCTTTGTCTAATCTGTTTCTTTTACATCTCAAAAGTGGTGAGCATAAAAGGCATTATACACTGATATAACCTCATCAATACAACAAAGTCCAATGTCCAAAAGATATTATTACCTCATATAATTTGGGGGTGTACAATTCAATCCGTAACAATAATAATTAGACTAAATATGGCAGAGATTAAAATGTAGAGAAATATATCTGCTGGAACATCAGCTAATATATTCTAGTTTTAACTATAGAATAAATTATTTTAAAAACTTTTGTAAATTCATCATATTATTGAGGTTGAATGCTTTGAGTACCATCCTGGAACACCTCTAGAGCTAGAAAAGATCTTAAAAGTAATCATCAAATTTCTTCAGCTAAACAAAAAAATTAAATTCATAGAAATCAATGGTTTAGGAGTCAAAGAGACTTTGATTTCAGTCATGAGTTTCACAAGTATAATTTTTATGTTTTATTTCTTTATTTGTAACTATTTGAAAATAATACCCTCATCATGCTGTTTGTGGGATTTACATGATTTTTTGTCAATTTGAGACTTATGAGTGAAGGGGTGGAGTTTACCTGTCAACCAGGTTGCAGC
>NW_022103911.1:4071894-4092266 GCF_000313985.2 Echinops telfairi | reverse complement strand
AATATAATGATACTCTGTACTTCCCACAACATAATGAATTTCTCTTATCCCTATTGTGGTTATTACTATTATTTAATATAAAAATAATAAATGTCTGTGTTATGCAGGATTCTCTAGAGAAGCAAAACCAAGACACTTATGATTATAGCAAAAAGGAATACAACAGCAAATTAGTCCACCCAGCAGTACAGAGAGCTCAGTTCAACTCACTCTCTTAGGACAGTTAAGATATTGAAGGTTCTTCCAATTCACACAGCCACTAGTCCAAGGTCAAGGAAGCATGAAGTGGTGTGGAGTAGAGCAGGCGAGTGAAGGAAGGTCAACCGGGTGGTGGCTGAGCCTCTGTACAGCGATGTGAAGTAGCTGGCTCAAGCTGTGGTGTCTGGAGGGGTGGGAAGGTCAGCGGCAGAATCAGTCCACAGGCAGCAGACCGGGCAAGAAGGGGCAGTGCCACTTTGTGGAACAGCACGACACAGCCACTCAGTCCACCTTGGCCATTGGTTGACTCAGCCAGGAACAGAGCACTGAATGACCTACAGATACAGGTAGGACAGCACATGTGATAAGGCAGGGCAGCTAGATCAGGCAACACTCTGATCTGACCAGCAGGGAGAGAGAGAGGGGGGCCCCCACCAGCGAACCATTTATCTCTGTCAAATTTCCAAAGCCCCAAAGGAGGTCATCAGGCAGCAACCCTATTGACAGACTTAACTCCACCCATATCTGCTTACAATCACCATGTTGGCACAAAACAACAACAAAAAAAACTATGCTAATGTTTAAAGTCAATAAGGACAATCAAGTACTCTTGCACTTTTTCCTCCTCTATACAATTCTTGTCTTCAGAGGCAAGACTAAATTGGTTCTTCCTATTTCATTTATGGCCAATGAAGTGGAAAAGGAATGGACCAGAAGTTAAGTGCGCATGTACCAGAATGGTAGTCAGAATAGAATAGGAAAAATATGATTCAAAACCTACATACCAACCAAATCTCGTGATTAGCAGAGTTGGAAACAGTAATTCCCCATACAAAGAGAGCAGCCAACCACGCTGCTCTGCTTGTGCATTGCCTTCTGTATTCCTTACTGCAACCCACTCTGCAGTGCAGGATAAGGAAGGACCACAGGTTCTTTCAAGTCTCCCATGCCAGGATTTCCGTCTGTCATTTTTCCTGTTCCAGTTATTGCTCATGTGCATTGACATTTTACAAATTCAGATTTGTTCCAATTTGTTCCATGTATTAACCACACATGAAACAGTTCCAACAGGTTTGAAGCCTTGCTATGTCACTATTTAAATTGTTTTTGTTTTGTCTGTTGGATTTCACTGAGGTTTTATTCAAACACTTACCTTGCTAACACTTTTCCCTCAACTTATTATATTTAAATATTTCAGTCACGCACAAAGAATTAGACAATGAATATTTACACCTCTCATTTGTTTTTGTTCTCTATCTCACCCACAACACATGTACATGCACCTTTTCCCCCCTGAATCAAAGTATGTTGCAGACATACCTTCACCCCAAATATATTAAAATAGACTTTTGAAGCTTAAGAACAGTATTCTGCATGAAATTTTTCATAGAAGTATACCTAGATCATTAATATAGAAGTAAAATCTAATATACAAACCATATTTAAATACATCCTTTATACATATTTTTAATGCAGCATCAGGATTGGAGAAAAGAATATTAAAAGTCGTGATATGCAAAAAAACCTTGTTTTCTGAAATGAGTCACTTGTTTTCATCTTTATGTCTAATAAGACTTTATGATCTTGAGGCAATACCCTTTTAATCTACCCTTTTATATGAGCCTGTTAGAACCTGCTGTTCTAATATAATCAATCACTTATTGATCAAAAGCCATTAAACAAAAAGAGATCATGTGCAATGTGATTTTGTAGCACATTTTGGCAAATATATGGCCCTTTTTGAATTTTTGTTTCTGTTATTTTGAGAACTATGCAACCACTTCCACATCCCCCATGTATTATTTTCCTAAATATATTATGTGTTTTTTATTTAACAGATTGCTACTTCAAATTCAATTTCTGATTGCATAGAAACTACACTTAAGGATGTTGTCAGTTTCTTTCTAGGAAGGTCCAATTCATAGCAACTCAATGAACAGCACAAGAAAACACTGCTCTTTCTTTCATCATCTTCACAATTGTTATGTTTGAGCCCATTATTTCAGCCACTGTGCCAATCTACCCCATTGAAGGTCTTTCTCTGCTTTGATGACAATCTACTTTATCAAGCTTGATGTCCCTTTCCAAGGATTGGTCTCTCCTGACAACGTGTCTAAAGATTTAAGGCAAAGTCTCAGCAGTCTCACTTTTAAAAAGTATTCTAAATATGATTCTTCCAAGACAGATTTGTTTATTCTTCTGGCAGTCCATGGTATTTATTATATTTTTCACCAACACTGTAATCCAAAGACATCAATTCTATTGTTACCCTCTTATTCAGTTTTTAGCTATGACATGCCTATAAGATGATTTCATATGCCTACCATGAGTAGAATTTCCATGAGTAGAAGTGTGTGTTGCTGTGATGCTTGAAACTATGTCACTGGCATTTTAAATACCAGCAGGGTCGCCCAAAGGCATCACGTTTCAGCAGAGCTTGCAGACTAAGAACATATTACAAAGACGGAATAGGCTGTCCACTTCTGAGCCACTGGTCACTGAAAATCTCTATGAAAAGCAGAAGAGTATTGTCAGACGGTGAAAACCTCATGAACAGAAGCAGCGCAGTGGCAGATACAGTGCCAGAAGATAAGGCCCTTGTGTCGGAGAGTTGACCATACTGACTTGGAGGGAACTTCAAGTAGATGAAAGGAACTTCAAGTAGATGTAAGGAATACACAGATTCACTGTACAAAAAGAAGACCTTCAAACATTTTAGGAGGTGACATATGAGGAAGAACCAATGATACTAAAAGAAGAAGCTGCACTGAAGGCTTTAACAAAAAACAAGACTTTGGTAATTGATGGAATATCAATCGAAAGGTTTCAGGAACCTTGTGAAGAAGCACTGGAAATACTCACTAATCTATACTAAGAAATTTGGAAGACAACTGCTTGACCAACTGACTGGAAGAGATCCATATCTATACCCTTTACAGAAAGGTGACCCAATAGAATGTTCAAATTAGAAACAATATCATCAATATATTATGCAAGTAAAATTCTGCTTAAGCTTATCTAACAACAGTTGCAGCAGTATATTGTCAGGGAACTTGCCAAAGGTTCAGGAGGGATGCTGACGGGGATATTATTGCTGCTGTCAGCTGGATCGCAATGAAAGCACAGAATACTAGGAAAATATTTATTTCATTTTCTTGACTACACAAAGACATTCAACTCTGTGGACCCAAACCAATTACGAATAGCCTGGGAAAGAATGTGAATCCTAAAGCACTTTATAGAGCCCATGAGGAACTTGTACATGGATCAAGAGACAGTTATGTGAAGAGAACAAGGGAATACTGCCTGGTGTAAAACCAAGAAAAGTGTGTGTTGTGTCCTTTCATCATATTTCATCACCTGTATGCTGACCAAATAAGCAGAAAGGCTGGACTATCTGAGGAAGAACATGACAGCTGTGGACGGACGAAGGCTTAGTAACCCCTATGAATGCAGATGATACAACCTTACTTGGTGAACATGGGTAATACTTGATGCTCTTGCTGACAAAGACCAAGGTCATTTACAAACAGAAAAAAGAAAACTGATACCTTAGGTAGAGAAAATGCTTATCCTATAACTATAAATTTATAAAATGAAAATAAAACTGAAAAGAAAAACATATTTGAAAATGTAATGGGGAAAAAGAAAATGACTTGCAAATGTATTTTAATTTTTTTACCTCTCACTTTCAAAATAAAGGGTTGCTATGAACAGCATAATTAATCTAAAAAATAAAATTGCATTATGAAATACAACAGAATTTTATGCTCTAGAAAGAGCCCACATCTTCAGAAAGTTATATGTATATATATAACTTTATAAGTTATATACATATAAAGTGTTTTATATATATATTATCCCTTCCCTTGAGCCAGCCCCCTATTTTGAACTAGAAAAAGGTTGGAATTTCTTTGTTCTGGATTGAGAGGTTTTCTAGGAACCAGTGTACTCTCAGTCCAGCTGTTTAGCAAAGGCTTTAATTATTAATACAGTGGTGTGGTTGATCGCGCCCATTTACATGTGGAGGCCCCAGCAAGATCCCCTTGCAGTACACCAAACATCCTCCTCCAAGCCTCCCAGACACGGAGGGCTTTCTGGGGTGGGTCTCAGGAGCCCCCTGATGATGTTCCCATGCCCCAGGTGACCGTCGTGTCTTGGAAGAACTCGGAGGGACTGTGGCTGAGTCTGCTCCACAAGCCTTTCTTGATCTGCACATTTTTGGACTGATTTGTCTGTTTTGCATCGGAGGGTACAATTCTAATGAGAATTCCTTTGGCTTTTTAAGTGTCCACACTCCCTTGTGGAGCAGACCCTGCCCTATTTTGATTTCTGGAACTGTCCCTTTGACAAGTGCCCACCCTCAATGTGGAGTAAACCTTGTCCGGGTCTGGTTTCTGGTAGCTGCCTGTTTGTATTTTCTCCTTTGGAAGGGAAGTAGCAGTTTAAACCCTGTAAAAGTGTGTAAATGTGTGTTCGTAACCAGTTACAGTGCATGTCTGAGGAAAGCTTTCACCTGTGGGTCAAGCGAGCACCTGAACACTTTCAAGTTCAAGGAACTCTCTTCCTGTTGATCTGTGTCCTAAGAATCAGCTCTGAGGACTACACTTCCCAGTGTCTTTTTCTGCCTTTGCCTTGCCATCTGTAGTCCCAGCATTCTCTGTTTAGCTCTCAGGCTAATAGGTACTGCCCCAAAGGAATAGACTTCTCTCCAAAAGGTCTCTCTTGGCTTATTTGATGTCTTTTGGGTCACGCTTGATTTTTGTTCTTCAGTGTCTCTGACTTTCTGTGTAAGGTGTTCTCTGTGGCATCCCTGGTTCCACTTGCACCCCACAATCCCTTTGTGAAATGGGGAATTCTCTGCGGTGGCCCCTAGCCCTGCCTGTTTTCTGCAGCTTCTCAGAGGCATTAAAGCCACCTGCCTGCCTTATCTGAGTCTGTCTGCTGTGGTTCCTGCCCTTGCTCTGCTCCCCTTGCAGGAAGGTTCCCCCTTCTCTTACCCTTTGGAGAGCAGAGGACGTTTGCCAACGCTGCCTTTCTCCTCTGCAGTTCAGCAGCTTTGGCTTGGTTGCTACTCTTTTGTAAGCCTACCCTACTAACTATGGAGTAAAGTTCTCCTTCAGCCGCCTCCATGCTCTGTGAGGAAATGTGGCTGCTTCTGTGTTGGCCAGCCAACAAAAATTTTAACTCCTGTACTGTTGCTTGTGTTCAAGCCCTTGTCACCAGTAACCCAAGTCACCAGATCTTTTTCCTTATATTACTAGTTTGCCCTTGCTGTCACCACCTCCCTGGGTAAAACCCATTTTGCCTCCTCTGCTAAAATACAAATTATTTTGTCCCAAACTTGCTGCAAAGTTTCTACAACAAAGCACTAGTCCCCCCCTAAGTAAGTTACTGAACATCTCCCTCCCTTTCTTGTCTCCCTCAGCTGCTCCTCCCCAGGTTTCTTCTTTCAACCCCATCAAACTTGGTCCCGGACTCTCCTCCAGTTCCCCTGCACCCAGTCCTTTCCCTTCTTGAAGCCAGACCTCCTGATAATTTGTCAAGTTACCCTTTGCCTGTAGGCTCCCCTTTGCATCTAGGACCTGTGGAACTGAAAAGCCCCAAACTCCTTTTCTTCCAAAGAAGATGCCTTCTTCTCCCTACTGCTTCCAACAGTCCGTCGATCAATTTTGCCTCTAATTGGACAGACGTCACTACTACTATAAGCTCCTAGTTAACCTGAAGTCCATCCTGCAGGACTTAACAATTTTGCCTATCTTGTTCAGAGGCCCTTACCAAGGATTTAAAATATTTTGTTTCTATACTCCCCGATCTCTCTCTTCTCCAATATGTAAATGATGTGCACTAGCTGCCAATTCTTTTGCGAGTTGCTAGCGAGAACTAAAGATTATTGAAGCTGCTACAGCAGAAGGGATATGAAGTCTTCCATAGAAGGACCCAGCTTTGTGTCAAACAGGCCACCTTCCTGGGATGTCGTCTGATGCAAGGGAAGTGTAAGTTCACCTTACATCGAAAAGCAACCGTTCTGCAAATCCCACCTCCACAGACAAAAAGGCAGCTCTGTGAATTTGTAGATGCAGAAGTAGCTGCCATCCATTGCCAAGGCCACCAAAGCACTGACGTGCTGGAAGAACCTGGTAACAGTCTGGCTGACTCTGCCACTCGGAAAGCAGCCCTAAAGTTGGGGACACCTCTCACAGCTTTCCCTGTATGCCTGATACTCTTGGTGATGCCAGACTCTCCCACTTACTCGGCTAAAGATTGGTCAGTTTTGCTATCTGGTTGAATATAAAATGAGCCACCTTGGAAGCAGTAGTAAGGGCTCTTGCTACCATCAAGAAAGAAGATCTAAGAATAGCATATATCCTTTGGACCCCAAGATCCCTGCACATGGATTGTCCTCGATCCAGGGACAGAAAAGTATGGCACCAGATAAGCAGCAGAGGAGCCACAATAGCAGAATCAAGAGCCAGAGCATGTGAGACAGTGTGTGGCCTTTCTGTTCCACGAAAGTGTTTCTGGGCAGGAGACCTACCGAAGATGTGCGGTGCCTGCAGGAACATAACTGGGGGAGCTTTGCTTGCTTTGTTCATGAAGCAAAAGCTTGGCTGATTCATTGGTTGTTCTTGAGGCTGGTTATGGCTGTGTAACCTTTGGACAAATATCAGAAGCTTGAAAAGGGGTTTGTACCATTGCTCTAGCAGGATAGAGGTCAAGGATCCACATGGCTGAGATGCTGAGGACCAGAGACAGGTGCGCTGAGGGCATGGCTGAGAAGAGACTGTCCTGATCAGAGCACTGCTTTCTCCAGAGCATTTCTAAAATTTCGACCTATTCACTTCCTGAATAAAGCTCATAATTGTGAGTATGGCCTGTGGGTTCTGTGTCACCATTAAACTGAAAGCCAAACTCAGATGTTAAGCAAAACATTTTGGAGAGATGGTTGGTGTCAAGGAGGTCGGAGGGTCTGATCTCAGCTCTAAGAACTGGCTTTGGGCAATTTATACTGATGGGGATTCCGCTTTTCTCACTTTCCCCCTTGTGAGGCCGAAGATGGTCAGACATGTCCCCCCTCCTTTTTACAAAAGTGTGTTTGTTTTAGGTTTAAGTATATGTTTTGTGCTTACAGTGTTTTATTAATTCTTACGTGTAATTATGGTTGGGACCCTTTGAGACGGAATTGCAAATCAATAAGCTTTATTTTCTATGTAACATTTCCTCCTTGATGATAGATAATAATGAGCCCGTGGAAGTTTCTAACATTTATTAATCCACTAGGTTACCATTAAGAACATATTAAACAATATTAATAATAATTAAAAATGGACTGTTTGAAAGATCATACAAACATAATAAAGCAAGATGCCCAAGAGGGACAAAACAATGCCATACAGGGAAAATTGCAAAACTCAGTTAAAGAAACTTAATATTTAATCTGTGATGATAAAATTTACAACGTAATTGAATTTAAAATGCATTTCAATATAGTTTAAGATAATTTTATGATTTTTCCTGCTGTACTGCCACAATATTACATTAAATGGAATCATTATATCTTGGGGGAAACTATTGGCTTTGTTCAGCCCCTAATAAATAAGACAAGAAGGTGAGAAACTATTCCAGCACATCTTAGAATTTGAATTTTTTTTGCACTCAAAATACTTCTTTTTAGATAATTGTTTGAATAACAGGTCAATAGCTGGTACTTTTTAAAGAACTGTCAAATAATTGAGATGAAGGATCTCAATTATTGTTTTGTATTTACTTTTTTTTTCTTTTCCTACAAATAACTGCCAAAAAGTCAAGCCAGCTTCAGAATAGGATGTGGAATAAAGGTCATCATTACTGATATCAGATTAATCTTAATTGAAAGGAGAAAAATATGTGTGTGTGTTTTATTGACTACACAAAGGTGCTTGACTGCGACGAATGTAATAAATGCTGGATAACTTAGTAAAAAATTGGGAATTCCAGAACACTTAATTGCAGAAATTGTCCCAAAACAAAGCAAGGCAGTGCTTTGAACAGAACAAAGGGAAACTGCATGGTTTAAAATCGGGGAAGATTTGATTCAGAGTTGTGGCCTTTTGCCAAAATTATTCCATCTGTATGCTGAGCAAATAAACCAAGAAACTGGACTACAAGAAGAAGAGCGAGCCATCCGAGTTGGAGAAAGGCTCATTAACCACCTGCAGTATACAAATGACACGACCTTCCTTGCTCAGAGCTGAAGCTATTTGAAGCCCTTACTCATGAAAAGCAGCGACTACAGCCTGCAGACGGGATTGTTTCCCAATATAAAACGGAAATCCTCCGAACAAATCCAATAAACAACATCACAACAAATTGCTGAAAGACTGTCAAGGATTTAATTTTATTTGGAGCCACAATAAAACTCATGGAAGCAGCAAAAGAGTCAAATGAATAATTTCATTGGGAAAATCTTCTACAGAAGACCTGTATACACGTTAAGATTCAAAGATGTCACCTTGAATACTAAGGAGAACCTGATCGAAGCACTGATACATTCAATCACCTCGTATAGATGCAAAAAAAAGTGAATGGTGAATTAGGGAAACTAGAGAATAACTGATGTGTTGAGTTATTGTGTTGGGAAGGATATTGAAATTATCAAGGAGTGTTAAGAAAAATAAATAAATCTGACTTGGAAGAAGTATAATCAGAATGTTTCTTAGAAGTGAGGATGGTAAGGGTTCTTCTCAGGTACTTCGTATATCCCATCAGGAGGAACCAGTCATTTGAGAAGGATATCATGCTAGGTAACACTAGAGGGTTTACAAAAAATAATGACCTTCAAGGAGATGGATGGACAGAGTGGTTGCAGCAATGAGCTCAAAAATAGCAATGGGCATGAGGATGTGCAGAGTACATCTTGCTATGAGTAAGAACTGAGTCAATGGCACTTCACAACAACAACAACAACAACAACAACAAAACAGGCTATGGTACAACTGGCATTTTCTCTTGTTATTAATATGGATTTGTTGATTCATAATCTTGCTGAATTAAACAAAATAACATATACATCACATATGTTGTGAAACATGGGAATAGTCAGTGTGTGTGTATGTATATATACATATATATATCTTAAAACTCTTATAACAATCAATACATCAATTGTGTCAAGCACATTTGTACATTTGTTGCCATCATCATTCTCAAACCATTTGCTTTCTACTTGAGCCCCTGATATCAGCTCCTCATTTTTCCCCTCCCTCCCCACTCCCCCTTCCCTTATGAACCCTTGATAAGAGTAGCATGAACCCCCAATAAAATGGTTTTTAAAAAAGAAGAAGAAGGTCCTCAATGAGATGGATTGGTATCGTGGCTGCAACAATGGAAACAAACAATGGGAAAAACGTTGTTGAGAACAGCATTTGTGAGGATGACGCAAGACCGGGTGATGGTTCATTCTAATTTACACAGGGCCTCTATTAATTGGAGCTGAATCGATGTCCTCTAACCACCACAACAGCTTTCTATCTGACATGCAATTTCTTTGTTGGTATTTTTTAGATTAATTTTTGAGAAACAACTATAGTGACACAATGGATACAAGAGTCAAACTTAATATTCTAATCTAAGTTAAACCACACAATCTATATGTTTGGCCATCTTTTCTATCTTAATTTATTAAAATCTACCTGCCTCATAATGTTCTTTCTCCACCCATTTCAATGTTTCCTTCTTACTCTTGCCCAATCTATAAGCTAATCTATAAGCTAATCTCTTAGCACCTCCTCTGTGTGCTTTTCAAATCCTTCCTTCTGATAAGCTGTACCTCTAAATTTTCCCATAGATTATTATGCCATTCAATTATCTATAACTTTGCGTAAAATACAAGGCACCACCAAAAGACAAATAGAACTCTAAAGCAGAAAACAATAATCCACAGTAGTTAGCTGCTTCTCTCTTTCTATGTATTATCTACTTTATAATTTCTGAATGATTTGGGAATACGTGGGCCCATTGTATTTCACAGGAAAGTGGATAGATAAATCTAAGAAAATCATCAATGTTTCAAATATCTTAATTATATTTTCATCATTGATTCATATTTCTTTATTCATTGAATAATATTTTCATCATTATATATATTTTAATTGAATATCATTAGCCTTCTCTATAATCAAATATATAGGTAAATATTTTTGTAAATAAATTGACTCATTGATGAAAGCAGCACATTCAATATCTTTGGATGATTTTAAATGATGAGATTCACATAACTGAACCTTTCCAGTTAGAATAAAAGGTAAGTAAGTAAATACTAACCAAAACTTTGAGCCCACCCAAGATCACCTTGAAAGGGAGATCTGGTGATCTGCTTCTGTATGAGCAAAGGCCCCGGAAGCCCCTAGAGCATAGTTCTACTCCGAATCACACAACACACGGGACTGCAACGGATGCAGATCACCTTGAGAACAGCTAGTTTTGTTGATAAGCAATATGGTAGCCTTTTTTATTTCAAAGTAGAGAGACCCAGATGATTTTAATATGACTCTACATTTAGTAAGAGGTAGACAAATCTTAAGGAGTACATAAAAAATCTATAAAGACCAACCTTCTGTCAGCCATCATTTTGAACCTGCTAGATACATCATATGCAATGGTTTACCTACCATTTTATTCTTAACTTCTCACACTTTGGGGTGCTTTTGAATCACGTGGGAAATGGTTTTCAGCACAGATTCAGTGGGACTCCCTGGGGCTCGGCATTTATGATTAGCCACTAAGGATGCTGGTGCTCCTGGTGCTTCAGCTATTCTTGTCCTTCAATAGCGTAACTATCTGAGGAGCTCTTAAGTCATTCTAGAGTTGTGTCCTTAATCTTAGAGCTTCCATTAGATGAAAGTAAGACTAATACATTCATATAAATTTTAGTATAGCCCCTTAATTTATTTTATAACGCACCGTTGATATTGAAATTGGATGGGCATCAGTTTCTGACTTGTATATATTTTTTTTTGTTATGACTTGTATATATTTTAATGTTTCATACTACATGTGACTGGCATTTATTGGATAGTTTAGCTAAACCATATAATTTTGGGATAGGGCTTTAAAGATAATTCCATAAAGTACTTAGCTGTGAATAAGTTTATTTGTTGCAAAAGCAGAAACAAAATAACACATCCTACTTCTCCAGCTGAGTTTGAAAATTCATTGTAATGGGTACACAGAACTCTTAGACAATATTCATGATTAAAGGGTTTATTGAGGAAGTTAACAGGTCACAATTTTGTTGTAAAATGCTCAGGATACAATTGTTCAGACTGAACACATTATAAAGATCTTTCAGGGATGATAATAAATGACCACAACCACTTTTCTGTCCCTTTGTCTACTGTGGCAACTTGTGTGGTGCTGTGATGCTGGAAGCTATGTCACTGGTATTTCATAGGCCAGCAGGGCCACCCAAAGTGAATAAGTTTCAGCAGCACTTCCAGATGAAGAACAGACAACTAAAATGGGCTTGCCTCCCCTCTTTGGAGGAAGAAACTGCTAAAAGCCTTGTGCATAGATTCAAATCATGGTCAAATACTGAAATCCTAAGCAAAGGAAGCAAACCATTGTTGAGGATATTGCTGGCAGATGGGTCCCGCAGGTCAGAGGGCACTTCAAATATGGCTGAAGAGGAGCTGATTTCTTGGAAGGGAGTCTACTAACCATGGTAATGTGAGCCAGGCAAATCCTGTGGGAGCGGTGTTTAGGGGATCTCCCTTTGCTGATGGGGGATGACTGAAGGTACAGG
This sequence comes from Echinops telfairi, assembly GCF_000313985.2. Classification (NCBI taxonomy): domain Eukaryota; kingdom Metazoa; phylum Chordata; class Mammalia; order Afrosoricida; family Tenrecidae; genus Echinops; species Echinops telfairi. The sequence continues at coordinate 4,080,286 of NW_022103911.1, read as the reverse complement.
GAAACAGCGGCAAAACTCTTCGCATGACTGTAACTTGGAATATGCTAAGTATGAATTTTGGAAAACTGGAAGTGGTCAAAAATGAAATAGAATACTTGGAGATCATTATCCTAGGCATTAGTGGGCCAAAATGGACTGGTATTAGCAAATTTGAACCAGAAATTCCAATGATTTACTATGCCAGAATAATACAATCAAGAGGAATGACATGTTATTAATTGTCTGAAGGGATCTTGCTACATCTCTCATGAAGTACAGCCCTGTTTGTGATAGGATTATATCGATCTGCTTCCAAGGAAATCTAGTCAATATAACTTATCCAAATTTATGCACCAAATACAAAAACTGGTGATGAAGAATTTGATCAATTCTACCAATGACTTATGTCAGAAATGGACATGTCATCAAGATGTCTTAATATTATTGGTGACTGGAATGCAAAATTTGGAAACAAAGAGGAACAAATAGTAGTTTGAAAATAAGGACTTGGTGTTAGAAATGAAATTGGAGATTGCATGGTACAATTTTGAAAAACCAATGACTTGCTCATAGCAAATATGTTCTTTCATCAACACGAAATGAAGAAGTTCAAATTTTATGAAACACCTTACCCTAAAACAAGGCTTTAGGAATTGGTGTAATATTCATTGAAATGTTTCAGCAAGCTGAAAAAAGTACTGGAAACACTCACTAGTCTACGCCAGGAAATTTGGAAGAAAGCTACTTGGACAACTGACTGGAAGAGATCCATATCTGTGCCAATTCCAAAGAAAGATGACCCCACAGAATGAGCAAAGTATAGGATAAAATCACTGATATCAGATGCCAGTAAAATTTTAAGATCATCCAACAAAGATTGCAGCAGCACATTGACCATGAACAGGCAGAAGTTCAGGCTGGTTTCAAAAGAGGACAAGAAAAAAGAGATATCATTGCTGATGTCATATGGGTCTTAACTCAAAACAGAGAATACCAGAGAGATGTTTCATCGACTATACAAAGCCATTAGACTGTGTGGACCATAATACACTGTGGATAGCCTTGAGAAGAGTGGCAGCTGCAGAACACTTCATTGTGCTCATTTGGAACTTGCACACAGATCAAGAGTCAGTGGTGTGAACAGAACAAGGGAATACTGCATTGTTTAAAATCGGGAAAGGTCTTCATCAGGGTTGTATCCTCTCACCATAATTGTTCAATCTACATGCTGAGAAATAATCAGGGAAGCTGGATAATGTGAAGAAGAGTGTGACATCAGGATTGGAAGAAAGCTTATTAACAACCTGTAGTATGAAGCTGATATAATCTTGCTTACTGAGAGTGAGGAGGAATTTAAGTACTTGCTGGTGAAGATCAAGGATTGTAGCCTTCAGTATGGATTACAACTCAATGCAAGGAAAACCCAAATCCTCACAATTAGACCAATAGGTCACATCATGATAAATGAAGAAAAGGTTGAAGTCGTCAATGACTTTTTCTTGCTTGGATACTGAGATAGCTCATTTATTGTTTCAACCTGGCCGATAAACACATGTGCAGTTAATTGAAGGGTGGAGGGATGAATAGCTCGGTGAGCCTCACCTTTCTAGTTCTCAGGTCTTTTGCTTTGTGATGGACAGACCAGGGTGCAGCAGCCTTAGCCAGTTCCCTCCTGGCAAGGCTGACTTCCTGCAAGACATCCCCAAGAGAAGCCGCATGGACCTACCCCAATGCAGCTCTGGGTGCTAGAGCAGCCGTGTGGAGACCCCTCCTAGTGCTGAGATGCTTACACATTCACTGACTCGGCTTTCCTCCTGCAGTCGGCATCATTGTGTCTGTTTTGTGAGATGGAGGAAGACAATGTGGATTGGTCTTGGACGTATGGGTTAATGTTGGACTTATGGGCTTGGGTAGCACTGGGTTGGGATGTTTTCTTGATACGCACTTAACCTTTATATAAAACTTTCTCTTATACATGAGTTTCTGTGGATTTATTTCTCTAAAGTATACATACTAGCACATTGTGGTATGTTGGGAGTGGGGTACCGGAGAAACAAATTATAAGATGGAGAGTAGATGTTTGTTTGACCTCTCCCTCGTGGAAGTTTTTCTTCTTTGTCTTGCCAGAGGTCAGATAAAGCCACACTGTTTACTCGGTTGCTTCTGGACAAAATATGGGAAATATGAAAATATAAAGTTTGTAAGCCAAAAAAAAAGTTTGTAAGCCTACTTGCTTCAGCCATTAAAATTTGATCTTTAGTTGGGTTTAGGCCATGTGTGTAAAAAAGCTTTGAAAAAATATGCCCTCCCCCCCCACCCCCCTCGCCCCCAGTGCTTTGGAGTACTCAGGAACCAACAGTCTTTGTCAGAAGCTGGAAAAAATCTGGAACCAGGAAGAAAACTCCTCTCTGGGACTGAATGTTAAAGTTAGCCTATGGGCAGTCTGAGATGCTTGCTATGTGACCACCTGAATCTATTTGTTGAGTGGAAGTGGGAGAAATGTAGCAATAAAAAGATGGGTTGAGTTTGGCCACTGACACTTGTGGACTTGGTTTACAGGAAATGGAGAAGATGAGAGAGGGTTGATTGGTCTAAAGTTCATGACCTAGCACAAGGGGGCTAGGCTTGTTGAGTATTGGTGAGAGCTCATGGTCTAAAGGCAAGGTGACCAATGGGCACCCTGTGGAGGCTGAGTGAGGCAGCCTACATTGAGTTGACCAGACCAGACTAGATGGAGATTTTTGAGCCTGTGAACTGGTGCATATTGTTGCTGATTTTACGGATGGCCTAACCGGATTTGACTTTGCTTATGGATGCAGACTTCACAAGGTTCCAAGGAATGAAGACTCTTCATGTCGAAAAATATGATTGTCTTCTCAGAGAACTGGGTTGATGTAAGTAGGCAGTATATAAATTAGATAACCAAAGTTTGGGATAAAGACATGAAGTGATTGGCTTATAAACTTTCATAGGTGGGGGGACATATACACAAGATTATAGGATTAAGGTGTAGGTGTTACTTAATTTCAATCATGAAACTAAAGAATTATGTACAGGTGCCAGGTTAGCAAGGGGTGGATTGAGGTAGTTAGTTTAATCTGCCAGCCTGGCCCATAAACATATGTGGGGTTAATAGAAGGGCAGAGTGATAAATGGCTTGGTGAGCCTCACCTTTCAAGTTCTTGGGTTTCTTGCTTTCTGATGGTTGGACCAGAGTGCAGCTGCCTTAGCCAGTTACCTGCTGGTAAGGCTTACTTCCTGCAAGACATCTCCAGGAGAAGCCACATGGACCTACCCCGATGCAGCTCTGGGTGCTGGCGCAGCCCTGTGGTGACTCCTGCTAGCGCTGAGATGCTTACACATTCACTGACTCAGCTTTCCTCCTGTGGTCAGCATCATTGCGTCTGTTTTGTGAGATGGAGGAGGACAATGTGGATTGGTCCTGGACATATGGGTTAATGTTGGACTTGTGGGCTTGGGCAACACTGGGTTGAGATGTTTTCTTGATGCGCCCTTAACCTTTATATAAAACTCTCTCTCATACATGAGTTTCTGTGGATTTGTTTCTCTAAAGTACCCAGACTAATACAGAGACCCAATCATTGTTCATGGAATCAGCAGTCAAGAGATCAAAAGATGCATTGCATTAGGTAATACAAGAGTTGCAGAAGAGCTCTGTAAAGTATTGAAGAACAGGTATGTTACTTTGAGGACTAAGGTGTGCTTGACCCAAGCCATGATAGTTTCTGTTGAATCATATGCAGATGCATGTTGGACATTGACTAAGGACAGCCATAGAAGAACCCATGCATTTGGATGGAGAAGAATATGGTTAAGTATCATGTACTGCTGAAAGGACAAACAGGCCTTTTGGAAGAACTAAGGCCACAGTTCTCCTTAGAAGCAAGTATGACAGGATTAAGTCTTACATATTGTGATAGGTAGGTTTGTTGTGCCAACATGGCCAATGAACACATGTGAGATTAGTTGAAGGGCGGAGAGATAAATGGCTCAGCGAGCCTCGCCTCTTTCTCTCTCTTGCTTTTTGATCATCGGATGAGTGTGCGGCTGCCTTGCTTGTTCTGTGCCTCCATTTGCAAGCTACACTACCTGTGGGAACCTAACACATGGACCATGTTGCTGTAACTTGAGGTTCCTTCAAGACCTGCTTTGCCACACTATTGGAATTTACATCTCTTGAGCTGAAGACTGTTGGACCCTGTCATCTGGCTGACTGTTGGTGACCTGCTTGCTGTTTGCTACCTGTGGCCGGATAGCCTGACTTGCTCCACGGAGACCAGGGGGCCTCAAGACTTGAAGGACTGCCAGTATACTAGCTGTCTCATGGAAGTGAGTTGCACTGAGCCATTTGTACTGCTTTATAGATTAATTAACTGTTTATTTCTTATGTTATCTATCTATATAAATATATACAAACTTATATAGTGTCCTGCTTTTGTTTCTCTAGAGAACCCTGTCAAACACACATACTTTGGACATATCATCAGGATAGACTAGTTCCTGGAGAATTACAACAGGTTTGGTAAAGTGGATAGGCAGAGAAAAAGAGGAAAACCCTCAATGAGGTAGATTGACACAGTGGCTGCATCAATTGGTTTGGGCATAGGAAAACTATTCTACATAGGTCCTGTGGGTTGCAGTGGACTTGGTACCTGACAACCACCACAACAAATAAATGACTGAAAGTCATATCAAGGGCAAACAGGTCAAGCTGTCCTAATATTAAGTTCCCAGAAGCATTCCACTCCACCAGCCAGTCTCTTGCCCTAAAGCACTCAGCTGTACTTGCTTTGTGGGCTGGTAAGTCGACCACTCTGTCTCAAGCTCTGAGTCTTGGTTCTGCTGATGCTTCTCTTACGTCACATCTATCTTCTTGATCCAGGAGACTCACTGCACAGGGATCTTGGGGTTCAGAGGTCATGCTCTTCCCAGCACTTACTTGTAGTAAAATACCCCCTCTTGCTTCTCAGTGAGCTCATTTCATATCCAGCATAAGACAATCCAATGAATCCTGTTAAAAATTGTTTACAAGTCAATCTTCTCCATCTTCCCCAACTTTATCACCCAGCCTCATGTAAGCAGACCTCAGCCTGAAGTGTCAAAGTAATTCTTGCCCCTCTAATACTGGAGATTCAAGTTCACCTGCAGGCACCTTGGAAGAAAGGACCCAAAATCTGCTTTTGAAAAACCAGCCACTGAAAATTGAATGGAGCAGAGTTCAGCATGCCATAACGTATCTGGCATTGACAATCTTATAAATTAGCTGTCAATGGTTCAGTGCCTAATGTGCTCTGCCATTGGACTGAGTATATGCTCCAGAGTGGGGCTTTGTCCTTGACTTCACTCAACCAGTGTGGTGGATGTAGCAGTTTCCCTTATAGGGATGGGCCTATGAGAACACTAGAATTGACCAGGCCAGTAAATATTTTTCCATGTGAATATTCAAATATGGCTAAACTATTAAAATGTTGAATTAGAAAATCATCTTTAAATCTGTAAACCATATGGAAATCTGAAAGGTAAGAACCCAGAGGAATTTAAAGAGAAAATAATATGTCCTCTTAAAAAAGATAGTTTTCATAATTGGCAATATATCCTACTGTGTTTCTTTTTATCCTTTCCAACCAAGAACAAGTAAAGCAATTGACACCTGGAATGTTTGGCAATGCATTAGCAGTGGCGCGCAGAGAGTTGCCTAGTTGGCGGATTCGTGTGTAAGTCTGGCATACCACCAGAGATGGCTTGATGACTGAATAAAGCTGCTTTCATTTTTACCAAAATAGGCGATTGTCCTTAATCATGTTTAAATTGGTATAACGTTATACTTTTAGGAAGCTGGGGGTTGTAGAATTCAAAATTAGCTAAACTTTATCGAATTTACAGAACTATTACATTATTTAATATGATTGTCTTTGATTGATACTTTGGTTTTAATGAAAGCATCGTATCACACAATGGACATTCAAAGAAATTAAGCAGAGCTGGAATGTTTTCATCTTCCCATGAATCAGTGAGGATTTAACCCAGGAAATGGAAACCTACTCTAGGAAGCCAAGGACAACAGGAAGTAATGAAAGGAAGTAGGTCTCTATAAGTAGGTTACAAGATTACACAGAAAGAATCAGAAGGGAACAATGATTGGGTACTGAATTAAACAACATAGCAACAAATCTGTAATTCAGTGATCACGTCACTGCTATTGAGATCACTGTGGCCTCTGCCACAACTGTACTGTATACATGTGAAGCCAGTGATGTGGCTGTGTAGCTACAATTGTCCTGGCTTCTCTATGACCCACTGGTCACAGGAACATTAAAGTCTTGCCCAAGTGCGTATAAATGTATAAGGACTTTGTGTCTAGGGAGGTTTGGGATATGTATTTGCAGGAAGGAGATATATTTGCAGGAAGTCCTACTTTCAACCATGAATTCTTCGGTGGCAGAGTAGATACATAGCTCCACATGTAAGTTATCAGTTTAATACACATCCTAGAAGACAATGTCCTAAATGCACGCTCCTACTATGATGCTATAGTTCAAGACTTAAAAAACTATAACTCAAAGACCAAATATAACCTACATCTTATTTTTGTCAATAAAGTTTTATTGGTTCACAAACACTAAAATTTATATATGTGTTGTCATCTATGGTTCCTTTTGTACTACAACTCCAGTGAAATAAATCCTATGTAAAGCCTAAAATGTGACCTGTAAGTGGACGTTTAAAAAAAGTCATTATATCAGTTTAATTAGGAGCACTAGTTGTGTAAGACTATGCATTGGGCTGCTAGCCACAAGGGCAAAAGTTCAAACCCACAAACCACTCGAGAGAGAAAGATGAGACTTTCTGCTTCAATGAAGACTAGAGCCTTGGAAACCCGCAGGGACACTTCTGCTCTGCCTATAGGATTGCTATGTGTCAGATTCAACTCCATGGCAGTACATTTGTTTTGTTTTGTTTTGAGCTTATCAGTATAATTTGTGTGCTGCTTCTGATTAGTGGACTCATTGATTGTCCACTGATTGATAGATCTATTTGATCATAAACCACATCTTTCCATCTGAGGTAATGCTATGAGGTATCTCTTGCCAATACATCAGGCATTCTCTACAGTCTTGGATGTGAATCTTGGCAGAAGCAATGGAGCAAAGGAAAGAGAATTCCTCTCTAGAGAATATGTCAATGCAGTGTAATCACAGCCTGCTACCCACAGAATAGATAGAGGCCCCACCTATTTGACTAGATACTAAAGGGTTGCCTCCTCTTCTTTTGGGGTGATTCTATATCAGTGAGTCAAAATCAGCTTATGCTTGTAACCAAGAAATTATCTTCTGGTAGCAGTAGGTAAGCTGGCCATAATGAAAGGACACATACGTGATGAGGACCATGCATAACGTTCATCACTATAGCTACTCTGGTCCAGAGCAGATAGATTGGAATTCCCTAGTTAAGTTATGGTTTCTATCAAGTTGTAAGATTGTTTCTTTTCAGTGAATCATCTATAGTGCACACACATAACACCAAAGAATTGCACATTTTATGCCCAGTGACATGTGTCTATCCATAAACTTCTCCCCTTGCCACCACTGTCAACTAGAACAAGGCAAGTCATTCCTTAGAAATCAGAAATCCAGGAGTATAATACTAAGTTAAAAATAAACTATAGTGCTTCATATTCTTCTCAGTAAAATTCCCCATCTCCACAGACCTATAGAGACAATATTCAATCTAAAATTATGTTTCATTGAACAGCATAATCAGCATCAATTGGAAGCTTGTTAGAACCTCAAACCTCCTCATTTGTGTTCAGTCAGAGTGTTAATTTCAAAATGATCCCCAGGTCATTCGGATCTGAACCTTAAAGTGTTAGAGACGCATCAACCATTTCAGATAAGGCAATGATATTAAAATTAATAACATTATTAACATGAATCCTGAATTTTTCAATATCGGGGTTTCAGTGAATATGTTAAAGTTCTTTAAATTGAGGCATAAACATTTTGCTTTTTAAAAAAATCATTTTATTAGGGGCTCATACGACTCTTATCACAATTCATACATACATCAATTGTGTAAAGCACGTTTGTACATTCATTGCCCTCGTCATTCTCAAAACATTTGCTCTCCACTTAAGCCCCCAGCATCAGGTCCTCATTCCCCTGCCCCTTCTCCTTTATGAGCCCTTGATAATTTATAAATTATTATTTTGTCATATCTTGCCCTGCCTGACGTCTCCCTTCATCCACTTTTCTGTTGTCCATCCCCAGGGAGGAGGTCACATATAGTTCCTTGTAATCGGTTCCCTCTTTCCTACCCACTCTCCCTCTACCCTCCCAGTATCGCCACTCATACCACTGGTCCTGTAGGGCTCATCTGCCCTGGATTCCCTTCG
>NW_022103911.1:4054947-4070271 GCF_000313985.2 Echinops telfairi | reverse complement strand
GTGGGTTCCTATGAGGCATAAACATTTTGCATTGCAATTACCTCATGGTTTGGAATCTATTGTCTTTTTATTAACATTATCTTCATTTAACTTTTAAATTTTATTTTGTTTGATATTAATATAATTTTCCTAACTTTCTATTTTTAAGTATTTTTTCTAATAATTTTGCAACATTTAATTTTTCACATATCCTTTTCTTTCAAATTATTCTCATGGTCCAAGATTTTAGGTATGCTACTCTAAATAGTATCTAATGGTATTTTTTTAAATTTTGTAAATTTAGGTGTTTAAATGATACATTGATTGAATTAAAATTACTTTAGTAATGTGTGTATTGTGTTGCCATCGAGTTGTTTCTGTTTCATAGTGACCCCAGGTAAACAAAACATTATGTTTGAACCCATTATTGCAGTAACCACTGTGAAAATCAAAGAAAACAAGGTTGAATTAGTTTGAGTTTATGGTTATCAGCCCCCTCAGCACAGATTTAATGTTTCCACTTGGGAGGTTGGGAGAGAGTCTAATAGTTTATTTGTTTGGGTCACTGAAGCTTGGTTTTTGAGATGGCCTATGCTAAGTCAAGTTGAAGTACCACACCTGCCTTGGTATACTATCAAAGAAGATATGCAAAGGCTTCGGGAAATCAGCATGTTAAAGTGGATTTATCAGGATAACTCCATGGCCCAACAAAGGAGTCTTATCAAAGACATACCTTTCACCAGCACAGTAAGACATAAATTCGTGAAGGGAGTCCTAGAATTTCAGAAGACTGTTTTGTATCAGTCAAGCTTGACAACAGAACTTTCCTAGTTGAATTAAGAAACTTCTCTGCAGTGGAGTTGATTGTGCCCTACAGGAGTGAGGGCAAAGTGGCAGCACTCAATAGGCACAAACAAGCCGGGCATGTGTACCATAATAGCAGAATTGAAGTAGTAATCAGAATAGCCTGACTCCTATGGACCTATGTGATTGGCTACTTAGGCAGTGTTTCACAAAGACTGAAGCAGATGAGAAGCCAACTGAATATTTACTTGACATATAGCAGAAAAATTCTAGATCAGGTGAACAGCAGTCTAAGTTGAATCGCTGGAATAAAGGGTCAGGAATCTGCAATCAATTCCCAGACTTGAGCCGATTTACCTATCACCTCTTGAAAGAAGATCCTGGGTCTCTTTGAATAAGGACCCCACCACAGCTCTATACCATTCATCTTTCTCCCAGGCACTTTCTAATGGCGTCTGTGGCCTTTCACTGGAGTAGCGAAAATAAAATGATTAGAATTGGGGGCATTACTGGAGATTGAATTGATACTAATCCCAAAAGACTGAAAACATATTGAAGACCCTCCAGTCAGACTGGGAGCATATGGAGGTCAAGTTATTAATGTAGTCTTAGCTAAAGGTCGTCTCCCAGTGGGTCTAGTGGGTCCCTGAAACCATCCTGTGGTAATTTCCCTAGTTGCAGAATGCATTATTGAACTAGAGCTACTCAGCAATCGGCAGCTCCCCATATTGGTTACCTGAAATGTGGAATAAGGTTGTTATGGCAGGAAAAGCCCAGGGGAAGCCAGTAGAGCTGCCTCTGGTCAGGAAAATATAAACCCAAAGTAGTCCATGTTCCTGGAGGGATGGCAAAGATTATTGCTATCACCAGAGACTCGAAGGATGCAGGGATGGTGATTCCCAATGTACCCCCATTTTACTCACCTATTTGGCCTGTTAAGCAAATAATCAGAGAATCAGGACTATATAGAATGTGGCATCAGGATTGGAGGAAGGCTTATTAAAAACCTGTGTTATGCACATTTGCATAACATTGCACAACCTTGCTTGCTGAAAGTGAGAAGGATTTGAAGCACCTGCTGAGGAAGATCCAGGATTGCAGCCTTCAGTATGGATTACAGCTCAACGTAAACAAGACCAATATCCTCACAACTGGACCAATAGGTAACATCATTATAGACAGAGAAAAGGTTGAAATTGTCAAGGAGTCTGTCTTGCTTATACCCACAATCAATGCTCATGTAAGCAGCAATCAAGATATCAAAAGACACATTGCATTGGGTAAATTTGCTGCACACGATCTCTTTAGAGTGTTAAAAAGCAAGGGTGTTAATTTAAGGTCTAAGGTGCACCTACCAAAGCCATAATATTTTTAGTTACCTCATATACATTTGACCGTTGGACATGGAATAAGGAAGACACAAGAAGAATCAATGAATTTGAATTATAGTGCTGGTGCTGGTGAAAGTACCATGGAATACCAAATAGCAAACATTTCTTTCTTGGAAGAAGTAAGTTCTGAGTGCTCCTTAGAGGCAAGGATAGTAAGAATTAGGACATCTTACCAGGAGAGACAAGGCTCTGGAGTAGGATACCGTGCATATAAAGCAGAAGGGCAATGATAAGGAAGAAGGTCATCAACAAGATGGTTTGACACAGTGGCAGCAACAATGGGCCCAAGAATATTAACAATTGTGAGAATGGTGGAAGGCTGGGCAGTGTCTCATTCTGTTGGGCATAGGACTGTTAAGGGGTCAGAACCAACTAGATTGTGCCTAATAACAACAACACAAGCTTCACCTGTGAAAAAGTCAGATGAATCATATAGATCTTGGAGAATGACAGTACATTATTATAAACTTAATTAGCTATGATTCCAATTGCAGCTGCTGTTCCAGATGTTTCATAGCTTGCATAAAGTAAGACTTCTCCTGGTCTCTGTCATACAGCTATTGATCTAGCCAATGCCTTCACTCAATTCCCTTTTCAAAGTAAGACCAGAAGTCATTTGCCTTTGATTAATAAGGGCAACCATACACTTTTACAAATCTCCCTTAGGATTATGTCAACTCTCCAGAACTCAGTCATAATTTAGTCTGTAGGGATATTGATCATCTTTCCCTTCCCCAAAATATTACATAGGTCCATTCCATTGATGATATTGTGCTGATAGGACCCAGTAAGGAAAGGCTATCACTGACTTTAGAGGGTGGGGAATTTAACAAGACAAAAGTCCACACACCTTCGGCCTCAGTGAAAGGAGTCCAGCGGTGTGAGGCATATTGAGAGCTTCCTATTACAGTGAAGGAAACGTTATTGCATCTGCCCCTTTCAAAACTGAAAGAGCAGGCACAATACTTGGTGGGCTTCTTTGGACTTTGGAGACAACATATCATTTAGGTGTGCTACTCCAGCCTATATAAATCAAGGGACTTGAAAGTTTCCAGCTTTGAGCGGGACCCAGAATGAGAAGGTTCTGCAATGGATTCAGGATGCTGTGCAATCTGCTCTGCCACTTGGGCCCCACGATCTAGCTGATGCAACGGTGTTTGAGATGTCGGTGTCAGATAGAGATGCGGTTCGAAGTCTTTGGTTTGCTCCTATTGGTGAATCACAGAGCAGAGCCTCGGGATTTGGGAGTAAAGTTCTGCTATACTCTGCAGAAAACTATACCACTTTGGAAAAAAACAGTTTTTGGCTCCTTACTGGAGCTTAGTGAAGGCTAAATAGCCCACCAAGTCACCAGGCACCATGAGCTACCCATCATGAACTGGGTGTTGTCTGACCTACAGAGTCATAAAAGTTGGATAAACAGCACTCCCCCATTAAACGGAAATGGTATAGATGAGATCAGGCTAGAGCAGGACTTGGAGGTATAAGTAAGGTGAATGAAGATGTGGTCCAAATGCCTATGATCTCCACTTCCGACACTGTATGACTTTTCTGCCAGTCTGCACCTACAGTCTCATGAGAAGTTCTTTATGATCAGTTAACTGAGAAAGAGAAACCTTGTGTTTCATTTACTGATGGTTCTGTACATTATGCAGGTACCACTTGGAAGGGGACAGCAACAGTATTACAGTCTACTTGTGGGACCTCTCTGAAGAACTATAGTGGAGGGAAATGTTTCCAATGGGCAGAACTTCAAGTAGCAAGCCTGGTCATTCAGTTTGTTTGGAAGGAGAAATGACCCAATGTATTACTGTATTACTGATTGATGGGTTGGGTCCAATGGCTTGGTGAGATGGTTAGGGACTTAAGAAAAACATGATTGGGAAATTGATGACAAGGTGGTGAGGGGAAGAGATATGTGGATAGAACCCTCTAAATGGGTCAAAAAGTGAAGATATTTGTGTCTCATGTGAATACTCACCAACGTATTTGGAGTCTTTGGCAGATCCATATCAGAAGAGGAAAACTAAGAATCAAGTGGATAGGATGCCACATATTATAGAAACCAGTCCTCCTCTTTCCTTAGTCACTGCAGTCCTTGCCCAATGGGTGCACACACAAAGTGGCCATGGGGGCAGATATGGAGGTTAGGCCTGGGCTCAGCAACATGGACTTCAACTCACCAAGGGTGACTTGGTTACTGCTGCTGCTGAGTGTTCAATCTGTCTGTTAGGCCGGGGTGACTAGAGAAACAAATCCAGTGACAGTCATATATGTGTAAGAACTACCAAGGAGTAATTATATATCACCCAAACATCCCAGCCCAATCCAACTCAAGTCCATGTCTGAGATGAGTCCTTCTTCAGACTCACCCAGCCACATGCAATGATGCAGAATGCAGGAGTATCCCAGTCAGGTGGGTGCAAATTTGTGTCGATCCAATGGCAGTGGCTCTGGTAAGTCACAGAGCAGCTCGCCAACAGGAAGGTGAAGGCAGAGAGAGGGGGAGAGGTCCCCAGGGTCCTCCTTGTGGAATCACCATCAGGCTGCAACCTGATTGATAAGCTAAAATCTACCCCAATACTTTTATATATCTTCAAGTTGACATGAAATTATGTAACTACCCCAATCTGCCAGCAACAGAAACTAACACTGGGTCCAACATATAGAAATATTCCTCAGGGTAATCAACAAGCTACAACCAGGTGGCAGGTTGATTACATGGAACCATTTCCTTCACGGGAAAGGGCAAAGTTGTGTCCTTAACTAGAGTAGCTGCTGACTCTGGATACAGATTTGCCTTCCCTGCACACAATGTTTCCACCAAAACGACTGTCCTTGGACTTACAGAATGCTTCATCAAGTGGAGCCCTGGTGGCACAGTGGGTTATGAATTGGCCTGTGAATCACAGAACGTCTCATCCACTGGTGTGGTATCCCACACAGATGCCACACAGATCCAGGAACTACTTCTCAACACTTCAAGAGCCGTAATGGGCCCGTATTAATGAAATCCATTGGTCTTATATTATCCATCATCCTGAGGAAAATGGCCTAATAGAACAACTGAATGGACTTCTAAGAGCACGATTATAGGGCAAGCTAGGTGGCAATGGATTATTTTGCAGGGTTGGGGCAATGCTTCCCTCAGGTTGTATGTCAGGGATGGGAGCCTTTTTTCTACAAAGATCTATTTGAATATTTATAACATCATCCAAGAGCTACTGGTCAAATATTTAATTAGTCCACCCCTAAGGTGGGTTTCACCATATTTTCACTATCTGTGTTCTTAGGGTCTGGAAGTACTTGTTCCAAGGAGAGGAATACTCCTACCTGGGGACATAGCACTGAAATTGACATTGACATTGAACTGGAATTAACAATGCCTCCTGGCCATTTGGAATCCTTATGTTTCTAGATCAACAAGCAAAGAAGGGTATTGCTGTATTGAGTAGTGTGACTGACCCTGATTACCAAGGGGACATTTGATTGCTATTGCATAATGGAGCTAAAGAACATGTCTGAAGTCCAGGAGATTCCTGAGGTCATTTCTTAGAACCACCGTGTCCTGTGATTAAAGTCAGTGGTAAACTATAGCACCCCAATTCTGGTGTGACGACTAATAGCCCAAACTTCAGCAAACAACCATGACCAGCTGAGGTACTTACTAAAGGCAAAGGAAACACAGAATGGATAGTTGCAGGAGATAGTTCTCCACACCATTCTTCTCAAGGCTATCCATAATTTGTTATGATGCACACAGTGAAATGCTTTGGCATTGCCAATAAAACTTAGGTCAATATCTTTCTGGTATACTGTATTCTGTTTTCAGCCAAGATCCATCTGTTATCAGCAGTGATATCCCTTGTTCTGCAGCCTCTTCTGAATCCAGACAGAACCTCTGGCAGCTCCCTGTTAGAGTACTGCTGCTGATGGCAGCATACTTCAAGATAGAGCTTGAAATATCCTTAGGATAATGAATTCTATACCATTCCTCTTCAACATGACATTCAAGGTAATGTAAACTGTTAGCGTATCTCTTCCAAATGATCAATAGTGCTTGATGTGATTCAACTATGAAATGGTATATGTATTAACTCCCAATTAATAATAAAATTTTAAGAACAAAACAGCCTAAAAATCAGAACAAACAAAATGATCAGTATCACTCCATTCACTAAGGCCTTGCATATTAAATTTTATGCCTTTCATTTCATTTTGATTATGTCAAGAACACTTCTTTATACTCTTGCTGACCGCTTGTAGGTCATTTTTATTAAGTTGTCTATTCATGTCTTGTGCCCATCTTGGGGGAATGGATTATTTTTTATTGTTCTGCTTGAAATGATGTAACTTCCTATAGATTTTGTTGCTTAGCCCTTTATCTGATGTATTATTACTGATTTTCTCCCCATCTGTGGGTTCTCTGTTTACTGTTGTTATGAAATCTGTCAATATGCCTCAGTTTTAATTTTGGCTTCTATAATGTGGATAGTTTTCATTATGTTCAGTAGTGTGCTTATGCCTTGAATTAGAGTCCTTAAGGTTGCCCCTCTTTTTTTCATTGGTGGTCTTAATAATTACGTTATTTATATTTAGATCTTTGATCCATCTTGATTTTGTTTTTGTGTATGGTGTGAGGTATGGGTCTTGTTTCATCCTTTAGTAGGTAAAGATCCAGTTTTTCCAGAACCATTTGTTGTAAAAAGGCTATCTCTTGCCCAGTTAATGTGTTTTAAATTTTTATTAAAAATTAGGTATCAATAGGTAGTTGGTTGTATTCCTGGTTTCTCAAGTCTAATCCATGGTTCTTCATATCACCTTTGGACCAGCTGTTTTGATTACTGTGGCTATGCAGCAGGTCTGGGGATGAAAGGCTTCCTATTTTGATTTTATTTTTTAATAGTGTTTTATTTATCCTAGGTATTTTTCCTTTCCACATAAAATTGGTAATTAGTGTTCCATTTCTTTGAAAAAAATGTGGTGGGATGTGATTGGGAATTGCCCTGAATTTGTAAAATAATATTGGTTATGTTGACATTTTCACAATATTCAGTCTGCCTATCCTGGATTATCATAACTTGTTCCATTTATGTACATTTCTTTCGACTTCTTGAAGAAGTGTTTTATAGTTTTCTTTGTATAAGACTTTTGCTTCCCTGGTAAAGTTTATTCCTAAATATATTTTTAATTTTTTTGGTAATTATTGTAAATGGTATTGTTCTTTTGATTTCTTTTTGATCTCAGCATCCTTAATATTAATATATAAGAATTCAACTGATTTCTGTATGTTGATCTTAAAATGGGCTATGCCACCAAATTTTTCAATTCATTTGAGCAATTGTTTAATTGACTCTTTGGGGTCTTCTATATATAGGGTTATGTCACCTGTAAATAAAGAGATTTTTATTTCTTCTGTGCCTATGTGGATACCTTTAATTTTTATCATTTATTTCTTTCTTTATCTATTTATTTATTTATTGCTGTCATAGGGCTCTAACTAAAACTTCCAGAACTATACTAAAAAAAATGATGATAAAGGACAATCTCTTCTGATTCCTGTTGGAAGAGGAAATGATTTCAATATCTCTCCATTAAGTTATTGGGTTTGCATATACGGCTTCTCTTTCATTGTGAAATTTCCCTTCTGAACCTATTTTGTTGAGTTTATTAGGAATGGGTGTTGAATGTTATCAAATGCCTATTCTGCATTAATTGATATAATCATATGGTTCCTCTCTTTTATTTTGATTATGTGCTGGATTACATTGATTGTTTTTCTAATATTAAACTATCCTTATATATTTGGTATAAATCCCACTTGATCATGATGCATTAATTTTTTTTGATGTTAAGTTGAATTTAGTTGGCTAGTTTTTTATTAAAGATCTTGACATCAATATTCATTAGAGGTACTGGTCTGTAAGTTTCAATTCTGGTGATATCTTTGACTGGTTTAGATCTAAGAGTTATGGTTGCTTCATAAAATGAGTTTAACAGTAAGTATATTGTCCATTTGTACATTATGGAATAGTTCATATAAAATTGGTATTAAATCCTCTCTAGATGTTTGATAAGATTCCCCACTGAAACCATCTGGATACAGACTTTTTGATGGTGGGTGTTTTTATGACTAGATCTATTCCATCTTGAGTTATAGGCTGGTTGATATTTTCTACATCATTCAGTGGTAATTTAGGTAAAAATACATTTCTAGAAATTTACCCATTTCTTCTAGACTTTCAAGTTAGTTGCAATATAATTTTTCATAATTCTGTGAATATATTTTTATCTCATTTTATTCTGTTGCAGTATCATACTTTTCATTTGTTATTCACAGACTGTTTTGGTTTTGTTTTGTTTTTCTACACTTTTCCTTTGTTAGGTTTGCCAGTGGTTTATCAAATTGGATAATCTTTTCAAAGAACCTACTTCTTGTTTTACTGATTTTTTTCTATAGTTTTTTTTTCCTGATTCATTTATTTCTGCCCTAATCTTTATTATTCTTTTTCTCTCATGTCTGATGGTTTCTTTTGCTACATTTTTTACCATTTGTTGTAGTTGATGGATGAGTTAGTTAGTTTATTGTGCCAACCTGGCCGATAAACACATGTGGAGTTAATTGAAGGGCGGAGGGATCAATGGCTAGGTGAGCCTCACCTTTCTAGCTCTCAGATCTTTTGCTTTGTGATGGTCGCACCAGGGTGCAGTTGCCTTAGCAGTTCCCTGCTTCAGCTTGCAAGGCTGACTTCCTACAAGACATCCTTAAGGAGAAGCCACATGGACCTACCCCGATGCAGTGCTGGGTACTGGAGCACCTTTGTGGAGACCCCTGCCAGCGCTGAAATGTTTACACATTCACTGACTTGGTTTTCCTCCTACAGTCAGCATTTTTGTATCTGTTGTGTGAGATGGCGGAGGACTTTGTGGATTGGTGTTGGACATATGAGTTAATGGGTTAATGTTGGACTTGTGGGCTTAGGCAGCACTGGGTTGGGATATTTTCTTGATGCGTACTTAACCTTTACATAAAACTCGCTCTTATACATGAGTTTCTGTGGATTTGTTTCTCTAAAGTACCCAGACTAATACAATGGATTAAGATGTTTGTTTTAATTCTTTATGCCTTATTGATGTGTGCAGATATTGCTATAAACTGCCCTCTAAGTACTGCGTTTGCTGTGTCCCAATGTTTTGAGATGTTGTATTTTTGTTCTCACTTGCTTCAAGGAATCTTTTTATTCTGTTCTTTATTTCTTCTAGTGCCCTGTAAACGGCGTTCCATTTCCATTTATTTGGTTTCTTGAAATTGATCATTCTATGATGGATTTATGATCTGAAAAGCTGGTTTGTCTTATGTCAATGTTTTTTTTAACTTATTGATGCTTGCTTTATGATGTAATATATGATCTATTCTAGAGTAGCTTCAGTGGATGCTTGAGAAGAAAATGAAATTAATTTTTATTGGTTGAAGTGTTTTATATATATATGAGATCCAGTTGATTGTGGTATTTAATATCTTTGTATCTTTGTTGATTTTCTTTCTAGTTGCTCGATCATTAGTTAAAAGTGATATATTGGCATCTCCTGGTATTATCGTATTATGATATACTTGTCTCTTCATTTCTATAATAATTTGATTAATATATTTTGATGGTCTTTTATTTGGTCCATATATAGTAATTATGGTTATGGTTTCTTGTTTAATTAAAGCTTTCATAACTATATGCTGACCTTCTTTTACTCTCATTATGTCTTTAACTCTGATGTCTATTTTCTTGAGATTAATATTGCTACTCCAGATTTCTTTTGACTACTCATAGGGTGATACATTTTTCCATCCTTTGATTTTTAGTTTATGTTTATCTTTATAGCTAAAATTCATTTGTTGTAAGCAGCATATTAAAGGTTCAATTAATCCATGCTGTTAGTCTTTGTCTTTTACATTTTTAATTCAATCCATTTACATTCAGTGTTATTAATAAATTTGTTGATTTGCTTTGTAGTATTACTGGTTTTAGTTTTCATGATGATACATGTTGTATTCTTGGAGTTTTTTTGTTGTGTTCTTGTTACTCTCTTTGCTTTTAAAAAATCTTGTTGTCTGTTTTCCTTATATGGTTTTCATTTTGCTTTGGGGACTGTTTTATTTTATTTTTTTGTAGTTTGCTTGCTTTTGTGATTTTCTTTCCAACAAAGAAATTTGTTGTATTTTGTGAACGGGTCAATATCTTTTCTGGTCAAGTATTGATTGTCTGTTCTGTTCCCTCTGCTCTTGTTTGTTTGTTTACATTTATCTTTGTAGAGAAATGCTGTCTATGATTACTAGTTTAAATTTACTTACTTCCATTTCACTTTATGTATTGCTTAAATAGAATATTTACCCCTAATAATTTTTCCTCTAATATTTTTAGGTGGCTCTCTATTGTTGTCATAGATTTCCTGTCCATAGAATTGCTTTTGCTATTGTTTTTTAGAAAGATGGTCCTGTTTTTATAAAATCTTCAGTTTTTCCTTGACTGGACATGTTTTTATTTATCCCTCATATTTGAGGGATAATTTCGCTGTATATAGGATTCTTTCCATATTTTGACTACATTGCCTTCTTGCCCAAATGGATTCAGTGAAAAACTCTGAACTTATCCTTGTTACTTGGTCCCTGGTTGTGATTATTCTTTTTTGCCGCGCAGTTGTCACGATTGTTTCCTTATGCTGAGGTAGAGTCCTTTCAGGATCCATTCTGTTTGGTGTACTAGCGACTTCCTGAATAGTTACTGTATGTTCTGACATCAAAATGAGGAAGTTATCCTTTGTTTCATTGAATATTTTCTCAGTAGTTAATATTTTTTTTCTTTCTGTCAGGGACATTTATCAAGAAAATTTTTTCTTTTCCATTTTGATAGTATTTCTAGATTATCTTCAATTTTGATGGGTTGTTTTAATCACTCAGTCTTCTTAGATTTTGTTCTTGAGAGGGTCATCTTCAAGATAACTGATTCTTGATTCCATTATTTGTATTTTGCTGTTTTATTCTTCCACAATGTTACATAGTTCTAATGTTTACTGTTTGACTTTTGTATTTCTGTTTGAAGTTGTATTACTTTTGATCTTTCATTCATTTTGTCAGCAGGTTCTTTCAAGGAATATCTGAGTTCTTTAAGTATAGCACGTGTTTCTTCTTGACCTCTATCTAAATTTCCCTCCAGCTGTTAAAACTGGATATGATGCTAGAATCTCCACCTGGGAGGATCAATGGCCCTCTCCTCCTGCAGAAGTGGCTCTGGATCCACACCTATGTGTGGTGTAGTTACTTCTGCTGTTTTCTCCTTTATTTGCAAGTGTGTGGAGATTGCTGCTTCTGAAACATAGTATTATTTATTTAGTTTGTGTTTGACTCTCAATACAGAGATATCCCACACACACCTGCTGAGGCATCTAGATAGTCAAGGTAGACCCGGAAATTTCACGCCAGCCTAGCCTCCACATGGGCTGAAGTTAAAAAACAATTAAATATGGGTTCCATCCAAAGTTCTGTTCTTGAGGTTAGTCCCCAAGTCACCAGGGGCACCTAGCAATTGTTGATCAAACCAGAAAGTTGAGAGAAGAGAAGCAGAGAGGTGACTACTTAAATATCATTCATCAAAACTATCTCCTGCTGACGGGTCTGTAGGTGTGGAACACAATTACTATTTGGGCATAGGCTTGTGGGCAGACAAGGGTTAGTCCTGGACTTTGAGTTCTGGACCTGTGGAGAAACACCCATCCTCTATTGAGCTGACCATTTCCCCTGATGCATTCACTCTTGCTTCTGCACCTGATCAGAGATCGTCAGTTCTCCTGACACTGAGGAGTCTCCCCAACCTGTCCGTGGTGGAGTGAGCAAGGCCAGCATCCTCCCAATCCTGAGGCTCAGAGGCCTGAGTACCCTCAAGGGCAAGTTGCCATTCAGCCTCTCCCCAGTTATGCTGGGGGAGTGGAGTTGATCAATGGTGGGAGAGAGGAAGAAGTCAATGGGCTCACCACGGTGGTCCGGAGCCTGATGTGACTTTGAGGGCTCTGTCCTGCTAGGGATAGCAGCATTCCATGGTGTTTATTCCCTTTATTCAAGGACACTTTTGTAAGTTTCTCCTTGTGGCACCTCCAGCATTATAGTCTTTTCTCAGAGGGGAGTCTGGAACTCTGGCTACTACGATCTTTCTGCCACTCCAAAAGTTTTTACTGAGAGAGACCCTGACAATTCAGCCATGTTGTTTTCATACATCATTCATTTCTGAACATAAATGATTTCTTCTACAATAATTTACTTCCCCCTAACATAGACCATTTACAGGGTTTTGCTTACTAAAGCTTGATTCCTGGGGAGATCTCTCATTTGTTTTCAGTCAAAAGTTTTTCATTTCCAAAATTGTTGTATCTTTGGTTTTTATTGTTCTGCTTGGTTTTTGTTCACTCACAGTAGAGAATGTCTCAGAGATAGTCTTATGTCATTGGAGGTCACACTCTTGAAATTGTGTTATATGCTGTTTCTCGGCATATGAAACCCAGGATTGATGAACTGACAGGGACAGTGAGTAGAATAAGAGGTTCTGAGGTGAGGTACAGTGATGGTAGTGGGGTAAGAAGTAGATGATATCAAGGAGTCAATGTAGAAAAAGGGTGTTGGAAGCTATGGTAGGAATTGTACAATTGTATTTGATGTGATTGAAATATGAAATGATATGATACATGTATTAAACCCCAACAAATAAAATTTAAAAAAAATAAAGTTTTTCATTTCTAATTTCTTCTGAGAAGCTATTTATCTGAATTTAAAACTTCAGGCAAAATAGTTGTCAAAACAGGATGGTACTGCTATAGTGATAGATATTCAGACCAATGGATAAGAACAGAAAATTCAGACATAAAAACAGCAGAATATAGATAACTGATCTTTGATAAGCCCCCCCCCCAAAAAAAACAACAACAATCAAATGAGAATCAGATGCCCCATTTAACAAATGGATATTAACCTGCAGAAGAATGAACCAGGCCTCTTACCTCCCCCCATATTCAAGGACAAATTCTAGGTGGATCGCAGACCTTGAGGTAAAACCCCAAATGATCAGGATCATCAATGAAAAAAAATTCGGACAAAGCTAAGAACCTCAGCACGGTGAATATATGGGATGTCAGCAATAATGAAGGATACACACCCAGAGGAAGAGAAAATAGACCTGTTGGACAAACTAAAAATAAAACACTGTTTTTATTGAAAGATTTCCTCAAGAGAGTAAAATTTAGGAATGACATATCAGACAGAGATCTGATAACCAAAATCTATAGATCCCTGCAACCTTACAATAACAGCAACAACAAAACAAATAGGCCACTGAGGAGGTAGGCAAAGACATGAACAGAAGATTCACAGAGGAGGGAACCCGAATGGCCTATAAACATGAGAAAATGTTCCTGATCATTAGCCATCTGGGAAATGCAAATAAAAACAATCATGGGACAGACCTAACACAAGAATAGCCCAATTCAAAAAACCAGAAAGCAACAAATGTTGGAGGGGGTGTGGTGAGATAGGAACTCACATTCCCTGCCATTGTGGAAAGTGATTTGGTGATGGGAACTCACATACACAGCCATTGTGGAAAGTGATTTGGTGATCCCTAAAGCAGATGGAAATTGAGTTTCCTTATGACCCAGTGATTCCACTACCAGGCATATACACAGAAGAAATAAGAAATAAGAACTGAATTCTGCTGGTTTTATGTCTGAATTTTCTGTTCTCATCCATTGTTCTGGTCCACAGACCAGACATCTGCGCTCCAATGGTCATCACTACACAATTTAAAATCACAAAGAATTGGAAACAGCCTAAATTTTCATCGAGATGAATGGATTTAAAAACTCTAGTATGTACACACAATGGAGTAGGATGCATCCCTGAAAAACAGTGATGAATGGAAGAAATACCTCATCTCATGGAAAGTGTTGGAGGATATTATGCTGAGTGAAGTTATCCAAGCACCAAAGTAAAAGTACAACGTGAGTCCACTGGAGTCAGTTCAAACAGCAGAATGGGCACGGGGGAGAATGTTCACATCACACAGTTCCCAGGCTGAAGACCAAATACTCTGGCAAGAGC
The DNA here is from genome assembly GCF_000313985.2 of Echinops telfairi. Classification (NCBI taxonomy): domain Eukaryota; kingdom Metazoa; phylum Chordata; class Mammalia; order Afrosoricida; family Tenrecidae; genus Echinops; species Echinops telfairi. Next base: position 4,055,964 of record NW_022103911.1, on the reverse strand, counting down.
CAGGCCATGCACAATGATGCATATGTCATGAAAAGAGAGAGAGAGAGACAGAGACAGAGATGCAGATAACACTTGTGCAGAAAGAGATCTCCCATCCACACCCACACCCACACCCCCAGTCATATGCCTTAATGCTCACAGAAGGGTGGGGGAAGAAAAAAGATAGCAATCGGGTAACAAGGTATTATTTCTATCTTCATTTTTTTTCTTCCATTCTTTTGGTTTAAGATATGCTGAGCTTGTTTTTACTTTTTGGTTATCTAAATCTAGGTCGTTGCACATTTCATTATACTGGACTTTCTCTTCTTAAGCTGCTCTTTGAAATTTTCTGTTCAGCTTTTTACCTTCATCCTGTGCTCTGGGAAGAAATCAAGAATATCAGTAATGAAGAAAGCAAGAGGTCATTTAAAAGATAGGAAGGACTGTCTCCACAGGAAAGGGAGAGGAAAAATAGACTTCAGTCTGGTGCCCAAGCCTTGAGGATGACATTCCTGCTCAGAGGAGCACCTTCCCAGAGAGGACTGCAGGGCAGGCCCCAGCTGGAGACACGCCATCTCTAGAGGACAGCGCTTCAAAAGACAGCATTGAAGATACAGTGTGGGGAGTTCGGATGGTTTGACCTGCCCACATGGGGTAAACCAAGAGGGGAGTGCAACAGACCAGCAATGGGAGCAAAGCCACAAAGTCCCTGAGGAATTTCTATTGTAGACTGTAGACTTCTGAACTAGTTAGGAGAGCGGTTCTCAACCTATGGGTTATGACCCCTTTGAGGTTTGAACAACTCTTTCACAGGGTCGCCTTATTCATAACAGTAGCAAAATTATGAAGTAACCTCACAAATAATTTTATGCTTGGGGGAGGGTCATCACAATATGAGGAACTGTATTAAAGGGTCATGATATTAGGAAGGTTGAGAACCACTGAGTTAGGGGATATTCACAAGGGGGCCACACTGAAAGTCTAAAGGTGTAATGGGGTGGGGGTAGGGCACTGTGTTAGACAGGGTTCTCTAGAGAG
>NW_022103911.1:4036060-4053504 GCF_000313985.2 Echinops telfairi | reverse complement strand
AGCTCAGAAGCAACAAAGCCCACATGGAAGAAGCACACCAGCCTATGCAACCACGAGGTGCCGAAGGGAGCTATTTTTATGGACTCTTTTTCCCCTCCTTTTATTTCTTTTGGTGTCTACACCTATAGAAGATAGGCAGGATATGCAATCCCAAGGAGACAACAACAGGATCAATCGTTCTGGGGGAAGGCATGGGAGAGGAGGAGTTGGGTGGAGGGGAGTGATGAGCTAATAATGGTAGGGAAAGGGGAATAACAAGGGATCTAAAATTGAGGGTGAGGGAGTTGTCGCATTCCTGGTCGTGTTTGATCAATTGAAATGTATATGAGATGAATTACTGAGAGGTGAACAATGGGTAAACATGATAGTAGGACAGGAGGAAAGAAAAAGAAAATAACAAGAAAATTAAAAATTATATATGTGAATATATAAAGATATAAACATAGGTGTATTTGTCTATGTATATATGTGTATATTTATATAAATATGATAAGGAATCAGGTGGACTTTGGGCCTCTACTTAAATCTTACCTCAGTACAAGAATAATTTGTTCTAATAATGTGGCAGTGTATGATACTCATCTTCCCGACATAGTCACTGAAGACCAAATGGGTGCATATGCAAATGTGGTGCAAAAAGCTGATGGTGCCTGGCTATTAAAAGATATAGCATGTGGGTCTTAAAGGCTTGAAGTCAAAGAAGAGGCAAACTAGCAGAGAAACAAAGCCCACATGGAATATTAACACAAGCCTGTGTGATGGAAATAGGTATCAAATGTTCAAAAAAAAATAATCAAGTTGACATGAAGGAGCTTAGACAAAGTGAGACCCTAAAACCATCTGTAAGATAATTGGACAGTCCCTCACTGAAGGGCCACACAGAAGGGATGATATATCCAGGGTGTAGAGAGCACTGATGAGATCTATCACTATCTTCAAGTTCTTTAATATTTCCTCCCTTTACCATTATGGTGTTAGTTTTATCTCATTAATCTTGTTAGACCTGCATAAGCTCACTTGTACAGTTAAGATATTCAATGCATGAAATACAAGATAGATAAACCCTTCAGAAATAGTAATGGGAGTAATGATTCCCTGAGAGTATGGGAAGACAGGTGTTGGGGAGGAGGGAAGGGCAATGATGACTGGCAATGATGACTGTATAACTCTACTCGAGGGGAACTAATAACATAATTGTAGGTGAATGGATACATTGGATGGTGTGAGATAAGGTAAAAAATATATTATAATAATAATAATAACATGTAACATAGAAATGGGGGTTCCTGGGGGTGAGGGTGGGAGGTATCAAAGAATTCAAGAGGAACGTGTTTTGAAAATAATGATGGCAGCAGTTGTAAAACTATGCATGAGCTAATCAAATTATGGATAGTATAATATCTGTAAGAACTCCCAATAAAATGATAAAAATATTCAGACACGTAGTTAATTTCTCTCTTTAAATCTAGGTTTCATTGGTTCAGATAAGAAAATGTCTAGAAATTTGAATTTTATTTATTTCGGATGGTAAGTTTTATTGCTTTATTTTACTCTACCTTCAATGTCTTCTCTAAATATGTTTTCCCGTGTATTCTGCTGTTTTACTGTAATGCACTTAGGTATGGATTTCTATTTGTTATTATTCTTCAGAAGCACTGTGCTTTAACTCTGGGCTCTGATATTTATTAACTTTGGGATAGTTTGTCATAATATTTGCAAATATTACCTATCTGTCATGCTCTCGCTTCTCTACTTTTATAACTTTAGATGGAGATAGATAGAACATGTGCTTCCATGTGCTGTATATTCTTTTTCATGTTTTATATTTCTTTGCTTTTCTGTGGTAAAATATAGGAATTCCTTTAGCTATGCCTGTCAGGTTATTGATTTTCTGTGTAAGGGGGTGTCATTGTGCTTGCTTCCATTCTTTGCATTCTACTCCTATGAAGAGTGACACTGTCAGAGACCCTCAGGGGTAGTTACACCCTGTCCGATAGGCAGAATTGACTCTATGGTAGTGAATTTGAGGGTAGTTTGTTTATTTATCAAGAGCTCTAGCAAATTTTCAGTATGTTTTGTCATTTTGATTGTTTCTTTATCTTGCCAGTGTATACCACCCTTTGGCATAGTGGTTACACATTGGGCTGCTAACTGTAAGGTCAGCAATTCAAAACTTCTAGCTATTCCACAGGAGAATAGATGGGGCTTTCTGCTCTGTAAAGAGTTAGAGTCTAAGAAACCCACAAGGGCAGCTCTACTCTGCTCTATAGGATCACCATAAGTCAGCATCCACTGGATAGCATTGGGTTGGGTTTGGGGTTTATTTCTTTGAAGTACTTCATGTATGTCTCCTTTGTATTCTTCATTTGACATTTCCATTACCTTAGAGGACTTTAATACATTCACTTCTTCTCCCCTCCCTCCCACCCTCCCTCTCCATTCCCTTATCCTCCCCTTTCATTTGTCTTTCTTTTTCTCCTAGTCTTTTAATTCTTTTTTTTTTCCTCTCTCTCTTTTCCTTATGGTGTAGTGGTTATAGATTGGGCTGTGATCCCCAAGATGGGCAGTTCAGAACCAGCAGCAGCTCCAAAGGAGGAAGATTAGGCTTTCTACTCCTGTAAGTAGTTACCGTCTCAGAAACCCACAGTTGAGGTCTCTATGAGTTGGCAGAGACTTGGTAGCAGTGAGATGTCATCTTGATACTTATTCATGGTTTCCTGATCTTTTTTGTTTATTAGATATTTTTTTCATATTCAATTGAACTAATTGTTAACCCTTGAGGACTTAACTTGTGATAATTCCATGGAGTCACAGTTGTGTAACAAAGGATAGTATTAAACGTGATCCTTCAACCTTCGAGGGTCCCTGCAACCTTCAGTCCTCTTTATTGTCGTTTTTTATTTGTTTGTTTGTTTGCTTGTTTATTTCTTTGTTTAGCTTTCAAATGGAGGTGCTAGTAATATGAGCTCCTAATATATCTGGGCAAAGGACTATGGTGACAAAATTTGGAGCATGACAATAAATGATTATGAAAATGGTGATGATAATTTTCCCTCAGAGGTACAGCAGAGATAAATAAGCTTTTCCTATGGTCTCTCTCTCTCTCTCTCTCTCTCTGCTTTATAAAAGTAGATATTTTCTCTTTGCCTTTTACTAAAAGTGTAATGCTTAAAAATTTATTTGGTTTTATTTGTTGAGTTCTTGGTCAGCTCTTCCTTTACCACCAGTTCCCAAATATTTCAGCTCCTGTATCTCAATATGCAAAAGATGCAGTGTGTACAGTGATTGACTACTGTGATTGTTATATTTTATGTAAACTTGGGTTGGCCAGTATTCTCCCATGATACGATATGACATAGTGTAGTCAACTTCACGCTAAGATCTTCAGGGAAGTAACTAAACATTTAGTCTGGCCACAGTCTTGATACCAGTGAGATAGGTTTTATTCCAGGTGTGGCCTCCAGGTGTGGCTTAGTATAGACTGACAGAGGACAGAGGCTTTCTCATTTCTCCTGCTTTTGGTTACTTGACCTCATTATATAACCTGTGAGCCCTAGGAGCCATCAAGGGACTTCAGATTTTGGAATCATTCAGCCAATCTCAGATTTATTCAGCAAGGCATCCACTAGCCGGTGGTCTTCTGCTGCATACTCCTGCTTCCTGTTTGTCAGCCCAGCTACAAGAGTCAGGAAAAACTTCCACATTCACCTGATCCACAGACTTGAACTGAACTAGACGACCTGTCTCTACAACTGTGTGAGCCATTTATTGATATAGTCCTCTTTCTATCGCATACACACACACGAGAATCACTGTTTCTGCTGTTCCACAGAACCCAGCCTACCACAGCTACTACCCATGAAGTTGGCAGTTGAACTTCCTTCTCCATGGGGAAAAGTTGTGGCTATCTGTCTCTAGAAAAACTAGTTTTAGAAAAGCTCAAGAGCACATCCTATCCTCCTGAATTATGTGTCAGAATTAACTTAATGGTGATAATTTTGTTTGGGAATTTCCATATGAATGTGATAATAACTATGCTAGAGTCAAATGTTTGTCATAATTCTCACAAATCAAATGCAAGTTTCTCTGCTTTCATGTGTTTAATTGGGTACCACCTGTACCAACTGAAATTGTCATTGATCTTTACAGTTTCAAATTCATAACATCCTTTTAGCAAATAAAATTATTCTTCATGCTTAGAAATGAAAAAATAAAACACTCATATTTAAAAGTGCCTAGAGAAGTTATTTTGAGGACAGTAGGCAAAATTCATTATGATTTTCAAGGACAAACTGCCTACATAATGAAGATTCTGTATTTTCTGATCGTAAACAAGGATAATCGTACTGGATGTTTGGAGTTTTAAAAGCATTTCTTAAAATGAATTTTTTATGAAGTGCATTCTTAACTAAATAACCTACCAATACAAATTCCTTTGAAAATAACACAAGCAAAGTTCACATTTAACATTTCCAGAAATTCTATTTTTATTCAATAAGAACTCTTTCCTCTAAGGGAAATATTTCTCTTTTTGTGATTTAGTAAAACAAGTAGTGAATGAGTCTTTTCTTCAAAGGTAATTTTATTAAAAGGCAGTTTTCTACATTAGTATACCTGGTCTACTCTCACATCACCTTAAAATCAGTCTTAACCATGATCAGATCACCATCATTGTTGCGTGGTATGCAACGCTGTACACAAGAGTTACAGAGTTTTAGCATCCCTTTGCCCTGCTCTGCTTACAAGACCAGTTCTATTTTTTCTCTGAAAGAAAATCATAGAAGTATAATCATTTGGACTTATAAAGACTGAATTATGATCTTTAAGAACTACTTTGTAAATACAATGCAATATTTTGTAGTATGTTACATTCTTAGCTAAGGATAGCAAGACTCTTGCTGTTAGATTTCCTAGGAAATTTCTAGTAGACGGTTGTTCATGAGTTACTGAATATTAACTTACTTAAACTAAGATTAAAATATATTTTAAGTTTTCTACTCTTCTCTTCTCTCTCCATTTCTTAATCTTCCCCCTCTTTTTTCTTAAGTTTCTCCTGGATTTTGAGTTCTTCAAAAGAAACAGAAAAAAGGAAAGAAAGTTAAAATGTAATTTCTTCTGCAGTATTTTGTTTTGACACAGAAAATTTGGCCAGAAACAATTCTGCTTTAAACATTCAATAATGTGTGCCTGTTTTTAATATGAACTGAAACTTTAGGGAAAACACTTTAGACTTACAAAGCCTAAATGGTACTGCCTGCCAGGAACTCCTAGCAGCTGCAAAACTCACTAATGAAAACTGGGGCAAATCTTAAAAGAAATGGCTATCAAATAACTTGACAAAAAGAAAATAGAAGTGAACATAGGTAACAAACTTTATAGTGTAATCAGGTATTTTTCTGTAACTTTGTCTCATTCTTTCCATCTATACAGAAAAAGAGAAAGAACGTTAATTTTACAACCTTCAAAATGATGGGTGGTAGAGATTAGTCATCTCTCACTCATGTCACTCACACTCAAAGTCATTCCAGTTTAGATCTGGCAGGAGACTGGAGAGATTTTAAAGTCAGGATATCCAAAGCTGAGAAAGATTTTTTTCTTCTTCTTGGGATTACACATAACTGATCAAAGAGTGGAAATTGCACTACATTGCAGCCTTGTGCATTGAGGATAAGGAAGGATTTGAGGTGAACATTTATTTTGTTTCCCACTCATATGTAACTCTACCTCCATGGCTACAAAAAATGTGTTCACAAAGGATAATAATAATGTTTCACTCTTTGGGGTTCACATTGAACCTAATAAAAACATAGAGGAGATGATAACCCATATTTCTCTCAGTTAATTCCTTTTCCCCAATGATCTGACTGCATAACTGCCTTCCAAATGAGGGTTAACAAACTTAATGCATCTGGAGACCAGTTTTATTTGTGCTTATGAATGCTATCCACAATTTCAAATTCATGTAACAGCTACACAATATAGTTTAGAAATTTGTGAAAGATCATTGATATTTGTCTAGCCCTAATGGAAAAAAAAAAGGAGGAGGCAAATGATTCATGAAATATTTTACAAGTTATATAGTTTGGTATGTCAAAATTCAGAAGAGTTAAGGACCAATTCTTTCATCAGATCAAATTAATTATTGCTAAGAAATTATGTATTTTCAAAATTTTGATTGAAATTTACTTCGCTAATGAGTTCTTCTTTGTCTTTTCTTTTTTTTAAATTACCACTATGACTTATCCCATTGGTGGTACCATTGCTATGTACACCATGGCTTCTCACACTTTAATGTTCACTCAAATCACCAGAGGTCATATGCAGCAAATTTGTCTAATACAGTACCTCCTTTGATTTCTTGATGCCTGGATCCACCATTGACTGAAAATTTTCACAATATGAAATGTCTTACATACGGGTATACGTAAGTAAGTGCTTCCAATTCTTTATCAGCTTAATGAAAATTTTCATTGGTATTTTATCAGTTCCTGGAGCCCTGTATTTGGTGAATACCTTCAGCACCATTGGTTCTTGTTCACATGCTACCTCCTGAAATGGCGGAACGTCCACTTAGTTCTTTTTTGGTACAATGACCCTGTGTGATCTTCCTTTTTTTTTTTTTTTTGACGCTTTCTGCATCATTAAATATTTTGTCCTTAGAATCTTTCAGTAGTATCACTCAAGACTTGGATTTTTTTTCTTCTATTCTTTTAGTTTAAGATATACGGAGCTTGTTTTTCCTTTTTGGTTATCCAAATCTAGGTCTTTGCGCAGTTCATGATAATATTTAACTTTGTCTTCTTAAGCTTCCCTTTGAAATTTTTTATTCAGCTCTTTGACTTCATCTTGTGCTGTAGGAGGACATCAGGAATATCAGTATTGAAGAAAGGAAATGGTCATTGAAAAGATAGGAAGGAATATCTCCACAGGAAAGGGAGAGAGTAGATCTCATTCCAATGCACCAAACTTTGAGGGTGATATTCCTGCTTGGAGAAGATCCTTCCCAGAGAGGACTGCTGAGCTTGTCCCAGCTAGAGACATGGTGTCACTACCCTAGATGGCTGCATTACAGAGGGCAGCACCAAAGATACAGTTTAGGCAGTGCGGCCAGTCTGACCTGCCCACACAGGGGCAAACCAACAGGAGAGCAAAGACACAGAGTCCCTGAGGAATCTTGATTGTAGATTTGTAGACTTGTGATGGGGGCAGTGCTTGGCACCTCATCTGAACTGCTTAGGGGATATCCACCAGGAGGCTATACTGAAAGTCTAAAGGTGTAACAGGGTGGGGGGTAGGGCACTAGACCACTCCATCCGTGACTGCAGGAAGAGGACCAAGGTCGTCTCTTGATCATGAATGCTGAGGACTAAAAGTGTGTAAGTGCTATAAAGTAAGTGTGTCCTGGGATATGGATCCCTAAAAGAAAAGGGGAATAAACCAATGGACTATATCAGGGCCTATTCATAATTTATCACAGATACTAATCTACTCTGGGTCAGTACAATAGTTAGACTTGGAACTATTTGTTCTCTTTTTATTGTTTCCTCTTGGTGTCTATCTGTATAAGATAGGCAGGATAAGAAATTCCAAGGAGATGGTAAAAGGACTGAGGTAGGGGGAGGGGAGTGATGAGACAAGAGATTTAAATTTAACAGTGAGGAGGGTATAGCGCTCCTGGTCATGTTTGATCACTTGAAATGTATAAGAGAGAAATTACTGAGAGGCGAATGATGGATAGACATGATAGTGGGGCAGGAGAAAAGAAGAAAGAAAAAGAAAGTAAAAATTATATATAAGTATGAATTAAGGTATTTATAGATTAAAATGTATAAAGATACATGTATTTTTCTCTATCTATCTATCTATCGATCAATCGATCGATCGATCTACATACAATGAGGAAGCAAATGGACTTTGGGCCTCTACTGAAATCTTAACTCAGTATAAGAATGGTTTTAATAATATGGCAATGCATGACACTGACCTTACTGTCACAATCGTAGAAGACAGAGCGGGTGCATAAGCAAATGTAGTAAAGAAAGCTTATGGTGCCTGGCTAGTAAAAGATATAGCATCTGGGGTCTTAAACACTTGAAGTTAAATAAGAGGCCATCTAGCAGGGAAGCAACAAAGCCCACATGGAAGAAGCACAGCAACCTGTGTTATCATGAGGTGTCAACAGAAATAAGTATCAGACATTCAAAAATAAGTAATCAAATTGACATGAAGAAGCATAGGCAAAGTGGAGACCCAAAACCCACCTATAAGATAATTGGACAGTACCTCAGAGAAAGCCACACAGAAGGGATGATATATCCAGAGTGCAGCATAGGCACTGATGAAACTCATAGTTATCCTCTAGTTCTTTAACATTTCCTCCCCATACTATTATGGTCTTAGTTTGGTCTCATTAATCTTGTTATACCTACATATGTTCATTTGCATAATTAAGGTAGTTCAATGCATAAAATCCAAGTTAAATAAACCCTTCAGAAATAGTAACAGGAGTAATGATTTCCTGAGGTTACAGAAAGAGAAATGGGGGTGTGGAGGGGGAATTGGTAGCAGTAATTACATACCCCCAGATGAGGGGAATGAATAACAGAATGGTAGGTGAATGGATACATTGGATGGTGTAAGCTATGCCCAAATAATAATAATAACATATAATATAACAAGAAGTGTTCCAGGGGAATTGGGGGGGGGGGGAATAAAGGGGAGCTGATATCAAAGAGTACAAAGAGAAAGAAAATGTTTTGAAAATGATGGTGGCAGAAGTTCTACAATTATGCTTGATCTAAATGGGCTATGGATTGTTACAATATCTGAAATAGCTCCTAATAAAATGGAAAAGAAAAAGATAGGATGGAAAGAAAAAAAATCAAAGTGGATGTCACAAGAGATTCTGAAACTTTCTCTAAATTATAGTGTAACTAAAGCAAATAGAAGACAGGATGACATCAGAGTTCTCTAAATTAGAACCTGTAATTCTGTATCTATAACAGTCTCCGTGATAAATCTGATGTTAACTTTTGTGTGTTTTGACTGAAAATTATTATTTGTATTTATTTACAAAATCAAATATGGGTGTATTTTGTATTAATTCAAGGAAGTTAAAATGTTGGGATTTTCTTACAAACATGTTAACCTGTGTTTGTATAGGTATACTTCCATATAGGAACCCTGGTGGCATAGTGGTTACACATTCAGCTGTGATTAGCAAGGTCAGCTGTTCGAAACTACAAGCTGCGCAGCAGGAGAAAGATGGGGTTTTCTGTTCCCATAAGCAGAATCTGGGCAATTCAAAGGGGGCAGTTCTACCCTGTCCTGTAAGGGTCGCTACAAATCAGCATTGACCAGATAGATGGCAGTGAGTTTGGTTTGGTTTGGCACACTTTCATAATTAGAATAAAAAGGCATTTAAGTCAGGGAAAGCTGGGCAGTTTCCTTTGTCATCACAGTATCTGTGCTAGAATGAGCTCTAAACACCTGTAGCTCTATTTTAAAAGGACCCTCTCTTATGGATCTGAGTTTGAGGGCATTTCTGAAGAAAAATTGCTTCCAAGATTTCTTCCTACAGTCAAGAACCCACAAAATGAAGTTCTTAGTTATTAAATAACAATTTAAAAATTAGATAATCCTCAGCAGTGACAGTCTGGAATTTTTATGATACAGAACACTCTATAAAAATAAAAATATAGTATTTTGTTCTTTTTTGGTTGCTTTTTTAGAATATTTTTCCATGGAGAATGAAATATGTGTGTTTTAACAATGTCTTCAGCAAGTTTTTCTAGATCTGTTATCTTTCTTCAAATGCAAATGCATTCGAATGTGGGTTGCTATCCAGTCTACATTCTAACTCCTGGCTCCTCCAGGCACAATAGAAGAGAACACTGCCCAATCTTGTGCTGTAGCATGAGTTTTTACGGATAAAGTCTTTGTGACCTACATTGTTTTCATTGGCCAACTTTCAAAAGCAGATTACCAGGTTTTACTTTCTACCCCATCTTAGTAGGGAAATTCCACTTAAATCCATTCAGCAGCATGCTATGTTGGATTCTGGTGAATAAAGCTGTTGTAATTTTTACCTAAATTATGGTACTCCTTCTTTCATCCAGGGAAATTATTCAATGCAAACTTGGTTCCCTGACTCTCATTTCCTTCCCACTTCATCCCAAGCTATAGTAATGCATCCGTCTTGGCTCATAAAGTACTATAAATGAATAGTGAACAGAATTTTACTGATACTAAGATTACCTAAACTTACCTATACCAAATTACCTATACCAAGATTAGTAAAGGTACCTATACCAAGAAAGCAAGTATTTAAAAATATACATTAAGACATTAAGTGGTAGGAAAGCATATTTTTGTGGTCAGTGGAGATAATTAGTTGAATTTTAGACATTTTATCTATTGTCATTTTAAAGTACAAAAGGTCCCGTGTCTAATTCCATTCATGGTCCATATACCATGTGTCGGAGTAAAGCTCGAAAGGGGCAACAATTGGGTCAGTTTAATGGCTATGGGTGCAACTCGATGATAAAGGCGCTACTCTAGAGGATGGAGATTAAAAAAATCATTCATACATTCAAGTCTCAGTTTTCCAAGTCTCTATTTAAATTACGTTCGATAAAATTTTAATCTTTGGATCAAAGGATTCATTTAAAGTACAAGTAGTTTACATTAAAAAGCATTTTTAAGGGCCTCTAATATAATTTGAACTTCTGCAAATACCATCTTAAAGCTGAATATCTTATATATTTTAATAATTATATAGAATAATTTAGTTTCAGATAATACATTCCTTACGATACCATCCAAGATTTATGTTTACTTAATCTCTCAAACTAATAATTTATTTTTAAAAATGATATTTACATTAAAATAAATCCATCTTCAGAATACATCTAATTAATTAAAATGTTTGGCATCCCATATTCAATTATAGGAAACTTAGACTTCTAAGTAATGGAATTATTTCATTCAGATTGGTTTTCTTCCTTAAAAAATTTAAAGACAAGCGAGTCATTTAATACAGAAAACACCTTCCCTAATGTCCATTCTAAATTGAATACCAATGATTTTATTATCTTAAAAGAAATTGATTACTCAGATTTGTTCACCAACCACTAAAGCTAATGATAATGAAATTGAAGAATTTTATCAATTTATTTACTGTGAAAGTGATCAAATGGGAAATCAAATGGGTAATGAAGGCATTAGCAGAGAACAAGGCTCTGACAGACTACCAAGTGAAATGCTTCAACTGGCTGGTGAAGCAGTGGTAGCCCCATTTATTGTATATCAGAGGTTGGCAAACTTTTGAGACTGACAAGCCAGTCAGTTACTCACAATGACTTAAAAATGATTTGAGAGCCATAATTGTATTTTTACAAACAAGTGATCACCATTATCTGAATAATATCCTTTAATTTTTTTCAATTTTACTTCAGAGCCACATGTACATACCGAAAGAGCCACACATGGCTTGAGAGCTGTAGTTTGCTGACCCCTGGTCTGTACCAAGAAATTTGTAAGCCAGCTACCTGACTGATCAACAGAAAAAAGGCCCACAACTGTGCACATTGAAAAGAAAGGTGACCCGAGACTATGGAAATTAGCGAACAATAACAGTAATATTACATGCAAGTCAAATTGGACTGAAGATAATTCAAGAAGAGTTGGAGCAGTACATCAACACTGATTGGATCAAGTCACATTCAGAAGAGAGTGTGGAAAGCAGAATATCATATGGATCCGGGCTGAATGCAGAGAATACCAGAAAGATGTTTAGTTTGTGTTATTGACTATGCAAAGCCATTGAATTGTATAAATCGTAACAAATTGTGGTAACCTTTGGAAGAATGAGAATTCCAGAGCACTTCATTGTGCTCCTGGGGCATCTATGCATAGATCAAGAGGCAATCATTTGTACAAGACAAGATATTGCATGGTTGAACGTCAGCAAAAGTGCGTGTCAAGATTGTATCCTTCCACCATACTTATTTAATCTGCCTGTTGAGGAAATAATCCGAGATGCTGGAACATAAGAAGAAGTAGGTGGCACCCCGATTGGAGAGAGGTGTAGTAATCACTTGCTGTGATCATTTGGCTTGGTGTCAACTTAATTATACTTGTGGAGTATGCTAGGGAAGGCCCACCTCTCAATCACAACACAGCCTAATGGTGCATTCTTCGAAGCACACTGAAGAACTGGCTTCATCCTTGCCCCTCTCCTTGCTTAACGGACTCCTGCCTCTGGCTTCTGAGGACTGTGATCTCCTTGACCGCTTGACACTGTCAGCACCCTGCCATGTCCCTGCCAACTCCGAATCCAAGTGGCTTCGCATGTCCCAGCCTATGCTCTCCCAGCTTCCTGCTCTACCAACATGTACGAGTCTGGAGGGTCTTCTTACTAGTATCTGTCTCATGAACTTGACTCAGATTGGGCTGGGCCCTTTCCTTGATGTAAATACATGTCATAATACAAAGTTATTTTGTTCATACATATATGAGTGGCACTGGTTTTGTTTCTTTAGAAAATCCAGTCTAACGCATCTGCCATATGCAGGTGATACTGCCCTGCTTGCCGAAGCCGATGGCACTTGAAGCAGATCAACGATGACAGCCTCCAGTACTGGTTACAAATCAATAGGAAGAAAACAAAACTTCACAGAACTTGACCAATAGAAAACATCAATTTAATGAAAAGAAGATCAGTTGATATCTTGACTGCTGCTTCCATGAGCAGTGCATGTGGATCCAACTAAAATAAAATACATAATCAATTTGAATTTTGACTCACTTAAGCTTAAATTTCATGTTATAATTAAAAATGCAGATGAATATAGATTATAAGATATTACATTGTTTACTGAAAACATTAATTTATGTTTTTCTCCTTTGCAAACAATTCTTAAGATTCCTAATAGTCAGGAACAAATATATTAAAAAGAGTAGACCACCACCCACTCACCTTAAATCAAGTACAGAAATATTAAATTCTACTGAGTGATGGAAAAATGGATGTTTCTCTGAAATTCTACTGAGTGGTGGAAAAATGGATCTTAGCAGTACTGTAAGCATGCAGAATGTACCTTATCAATATAAAATTAAAATGTTGATATAAATGAATATATCGATCTAATTTGTTCTTAATGTCATTACAGATTTCTTCTTCCTAGGTCCCAATTATTTTAATAAATTTTAATGTAACTTTACGTTCCACAAAGTTTGATGTGTCCATAGCTTTAATATTTCAAATTATACATTTTCTCACTGCATTATAATTCTGAATTTCACTATGAACAAAGGATCAAATTAAATTATTTTAAGAAAAAGAAGTGGGAAATAAATATATACGGTAAATAGTAGTAAATAAATAATTGTTTGCAACAATATTTGGGGGGGAAATTAAAAACTGAGCAATGTGTCCTTTTCTTGTGACTTCAATAAATATTTCTCTTCTTCCTTGTCTAATTTGAAGAAATAACCCTAATGTTAGGAATTTCAAGCTAAGTAAAGGGAAAAGTCTATTCCGTAATTGGATAATGGACAAGGAATTTTGTGGGAATGGCTGTTTTTAATTACCTCAAACTACAATGTGATTGCTAGCCATGGTTTTTGTTTGTTTGTTTTAATAGATCATTTTATTGGGGGATCTTACAGCTCTTATAACAATCCATATGTCAATTGTATCGAACACATTTGTACATATGTTGCCATCATCATTTTCAAAACATTTTCTTTCTGCTTGAGCCCTTGGTATCAGCACCTATTTTTCCCTCCCTCTCCTAACCTCCCTCTTTTGTGGACACCTGATAAGTTATAAATTATTATTATTTTCAAATCTTACACCATCTGCTTTCTCCCTTCAACCACGTTTCTGTTGTTTGTTTCCCTGGGGGGTGGGTTAAGCTTCGATCATTATACTTGGTTCTCCATTTCTCCCCTTTCTTCCCTGACCTTTCCCCTACCCTGATGGTATCGCTACTCCCATTATTGTTCCTGAGGGGGTTATCTATCCTAGATTCCATGTGTCAAGCGCTCTTATCTGTACCAGTGTACATGTTCTGGTCTACCCAGATTTATAAGGTAGAACTAGAGTAATGAGAGTGGGGGTGGGGGAGCATTAAAGAACTAGAGGAATGTTGTGTGTTCCCTCTGTGCTATGCTTCACCCTGGCTGACTTGTTCCTTCCTTGGGACCCTTCTATGAAGGAATGTCCAATTGACTACAGATGGGCTTTGGGTCTGCACTCCATGGCCCCCCTCCTGTACACATCAATATGTTTGTTCTGGTTCTTCTGATGCCTGATACCTGATCCTATCAACACCTCATGATCACACTGGCTGGTGTGCTTCTTCCATGTGGACTTTGTTGCTCCCCTGCTATGTGGCTGCTTGTTTAACAACAAACCTTTAAGACCCCAGATGCTATATCTTTTAATAGTCAGGCACCAGCAGCTTTCTTCACCATATTTGCTTATGCACCCATTTTGACTGATCCTAACAGAAAGGTGAGCACCACAGAATGCCAGGTTATTAGAACAGTGTTTTTGCATTGAGGAGGACTTGAGTAGAGGCCCAATGCCTTCTGCTACTTTAGTACTTAACATTTAAATATATGTACATAGACCTATATCCCTATCATTATATGTTAATATATTTACACATGTGAATGCCTACATTTATACCTCTATAAATGTCTTTTGCATCCTAGTTCTTTCCTCTATTTCTTTTTACTTTCTTCCTGCCCCACTATCATGTTTAACCTTCATTCAGTGCTCAGTACTTTCTCTGGGCTACATTGCACTTGATCAAGCCCCACTAGGCATTCTATGCCCTCCTCACCAAAGATTTTAGATCTCTTATTGTTCCCTTGTCCCTGGGTTTGTTGCTAACCCCTCCCTTTCTCCCATCTCCTCCTCTCCCATGTGCTCCCGGACCTGTCATCCTTATTATTTTCTCCTCAACACTGGTTATCCTGTCTATCTTATGTGGATAGACATGGGGGGGGGGGGAACCCTACTAAAGTTCTGGATCTGCATGCTGACCCATTGGAATGCTTTTCAATTGGATCTGATGAAGTGCCAAGCCCTGCCCACGTATTCCGAAGTCTATTTTGGGGAATCCCTGGGGACTTCATAGCTTTGCTCTCATTGATGTTCTGTTGCACTCCCTTCCTGTTTAGCACCGATGTGTGGGGATCAGACCAGGCACAATTCCTGCACCTTGTCTCCAGTACTGTCCCCCATAGCACTGTAGGTCATTGGGGGGGGTGTCGTGTCTCATGGTGGGGCCAGTCCCATGGCCCTCTCTGTGCATTGGCTGCTCTCAGCAGGAATGCCATCCTTGACGACCTTGAGGATTGGAGGGCCAGGATGCGGTCCCATCTCTCTCTCTTTCTCTCTTTTCTCTTTCCTTCTTAGTTTGCTCCTGTGTGGTCAGGGCACACCTCACTTTGGATCATCAAAGTTGATCTCCTAATAACATTCTTATCATTTTCTCCCTCTTTTTATGTGATGCCACAGAAAATGCAAGCTTACATAACTCCCCCTCAAGAAATACTGCAGTACCTTCAGTTCATCATTTATTGACCTTTTTGTTTTTCTGATAATTATTGCAGTATAGTTAATTGTGTATGGTTTTTATAGTCACAGTTACTTTTTGTTACTCTGACTAAATCACTTTCCCTTGATTGGTCTGGTAGGGAAGATAATGTTTGGATTCAGCTGTGAGTTATTTTTAATGTAGTTAATAGCGGTTGTCAACTTGATGGGTATAAAATGACCCATCTCAGAAGCAGGGAGAGGGAACTGACTACCAGCAAAAAGAAGAGCCAAAGGGAAGGTGTGTCCTTTAGATCCTGAGATGTGTGTGCATTGACATCCCTTTATCCAGAAGGCAGCTGGGACACAGAGGAGCTGCCATGGAGCAACAGCAACAGAAGCAGAAGCCAGAGAGTGACCCCGAGTCTTGGGACACTGCTGGAGCTGCACAGATGCCAGGCCAAGAGTCTGCCTGTGAGCCTGGCCGAGCTAAAGCTGTCCTGAGGGCACAGCTGCATCCTGAACATCTCTCACCTGAACTGTAGCCTGCTAACTTTCCCATCATTATAAACACCAACTGTGAGTTCTGTGTGGCCATTGCAATTGAACTCAGCAGAAAACTCAAGTGGGAAGAGAGTCGAGTGCCTGGGAGGAACAGTTGATGTCCAAATAGGGCTGAGAAGAATGGGTGGTGGAGCAGGTCTGACATCTGCTGTGGAACGTTCAGCCTTAGGGCCAGCAGAGGAAAATGATGGTCTCACACTGTTTCTTTTTTTGCCCCAAAATTCTTGACAATATTACATATTTCTCCCTATTGTATAATCCTGATTATTTATGTAAAATAAATATTTTCTTTATTCCATTTGAACAGTCTTTACTGAAGTTGCCATTGTTTCTGCTTAAACAATGCTTCTCTTTGAACAGTTTTCAGTTACATTTTTGTTGGATACTATTTTGTGATTCTTTAACAATTAAGTATTACTATGAATTGAGTCATATCTACCTCAAAAATACCTATTGAAGTTTTAATCTCTACACTTATGAGTGAATCCTTGGTTCAAACTAGGGTTTTTAAAGATATTTTGAATTAATAATCTAAGGTCATATTTTAATATGGTGTATTAATCTTACTTCTGGGAAAGAAGAGAAGACAGAAAGAGGCAGACACTCATAGAAGTATAGCCATGTGAAGATGTACCTACAAGTCAAGAAATACCAAAGATCTCTGGCCTTTATCAGAAGGTAAAAGAGAGACATAGGCTAGAGTATCCCTTTGAGTTTTCAGAAAGATTCAACACAGTCAGTGCTCTGTTTTGGGTTTTTTTATTTATAGATTACTCACTTACTCATTGCCATTGGATCTATTCTGACTCAGAGTGACAGGGCAGAATTGCCCACTTGGGGTACTGAGGCTGTAAATTGTATTGCTGGAGAAAGCCCGTCCTTCTCCCAAGAGAGCCGCTGGTGGTTTCCAGCTATTGATCTGTGGATTAAGGATTGCCGCACAGTACGTATGCCATCAGGGCTCTGTCACTGTGAAATAAAGTATTTCTATCATTGTCCTGTTTAATTTGTATGCTGAGCAAATATCCAAGAACCTGGGCTATATAAATAACAATACAGCATCAGGATTGGATTAACAACCAGCAATGTGCAGATGGCACAACCTTGTTTGAAGATCGAAGACTACAGCCAGCAGTTTGGATTATACCTCAACATTAAGGAAAAAAAATGGGGCCAATAAGCAATATTATAAACAGAGAAAGGACCAAGTTACCAAAGAGTTCATTTTCCTTGGATTCATAATCAATGTGCATGAAAGCAGCAGTCAAAAAAAATCAAACAATGTGCTGCATAAGCAAAGCTGCAGCAAAACACCTTTTAAAAATGT
>NW_022103911.1:4031662-4033153 GCF_000313985.2 Echinops telfairi | reverse complement strand
GGGAGCGGGGAGGGAGGGGAAAAATGAGGACCTAATGCCGGGGGTTTAAGTGGAAAGGAAATGTTTTGAGAATGATGAGGGCAATGAATGTGCAAATGCGCTTTACACAATTGATGTGTGTATGGATTGTGATAAGAGTTGTATGAGCCCCTAATAAAATGATTTTTAAAAAGAGAGAGTTTTATATAAAGGGTAATTGTACATTAAGAAAGCATTGCAATCCAGTCCAGTCCAAGCCTATAAGTCCGATATTAGCCCACGTGTTTGATACCAATCATGAAATGCATGCAGTGATGCTGAATGCAGGAAGATCACAGACCAGTGGGTGGGAAGCCTTGTATATCCAGTGGCATTGTAAGCATCTCAGGGGTCTTCATGTAATTTCTGGCACAGGTCCAGGGTTCTGGCAGCATCAGGGTAGGTCCATGTGGTTTCTCCTCAGGGATGTGTCCCAGAGAGTGAGCAGAGTGAGAGCCTCCAAGAGCAGAGAGAGAGTGTGTATCCCATCTACAAGGAGGAATACTATTGGAGTTCTAAGAATCCTCAGGAGAAGGCCATGCCCACACAGAGGCCTTATTGGCTATGGCCCAATTGACAGACTAGACTCTAGCCCTTCACTCTCTAATCCTCTCAAGTCCCAAATTAACACATGGTTATGTAACTAACACAGTGTACCTAATTGAAGCCAACCTTTTTTTTTAAACCAAACTCACTGTCATTGAATGAATGCTAACTCACCATAGTGCTCTAAAGCAGAGGTTCTCAACCTGTGGGTCACAACCTCTTTGAGGGTCAAATGACCCTTTCTCAGGGGACCCAGATTCATAACAGTAGGGAAATTACAGTTCTGAAGTAGCAATGAAAATAATTTTATGGTTGGGGGGTCACCACAACATGAGGAACTGTATGAAAGGGTCATGACATTAGGACGGCTGAGAACCACTGCTTAAAGGTTTCTGGGACTGTAACTATCTACCAGAGTAGAAAGCCCAGTCTGAGCTGCTGGTAGGTGCAAACTGCTGACCAGGTGAATCACATCCCCACTTGGTACTACACCACTACCAGGTCTCCTAATTTAAGTCACACTATTTTTAATCACCCCAGAAGCATGCGAAGAGTTGACAATGAATAAAGACAATTGATAAAGAATTGATGAATATGAATTATGCTGTTGGTGAAGAACTTGGCATAAAATTCCAGAGGAAAACAATTCTATCTTGAAAGAAGTATAGCCAGAATGCTCCTTAGACTTGAAAGAGGTGACTTCCTCTCACTTGCTTTGGCTATGGCGTCATGGTACCTGGTGCCTGAAGAAGAGCATCACGCTGGGCACAGTAGAGGATGAGGGAGCAAGAGGAGGCTCCTCCATGAGATCAGGTAACACACTGGCTTCAACAGCGAAACAGGGAGGGTAAAGGGAGAATGGATAGGAAAGAGGGAACCGATTACAAGGAACTGTGTGTGACCTCCTCCCTGGGGGACAGACAACCG
>NW_022103911.1:4030355-4031418 GCF_000313985.2 Echinops telfairi | reverse complement strand
GTGTGAATGGCATAGGTGCAGGCAGTGCCTCCTCTGGTTGTATATAAGGTTCCTATGAGTTAAAAAAGACAACAGCCATATTCTAATACTACCACTAGGTCTCTATAATATTTGGGGGTGACATGGAAGCCTTAGGAAGCTAAGACTAGTATACATTCATTAAATTTACTTGTGTTGACTTTCTGAAATTCTTCTTACCATTATGTGTTTGAAGACATTACACATTTCTTAGGAGCAATTTCATGCTTGAAAAAAACAAATCAGGCATTCGTCCTATTATAAGGATGTGAGAAACTATATACGAAGATACAATTACTAATAAAAAGCAGCTTACAAAGTCTAAATAAATGGGCCAGTTTTGTGGAAGCAATCTGTTTTTTTCCAACTTTCATGTTGAGAATACTTAGAGGCGGTTTACTCACCTTTTCCAATTTAGAAAATTATGTTCACTCGGTCCATTTTTTCCTATTTATATATCTGTCCATGGAGTCTTATAAAAAAAGAAACCTCGGTGAACTATCGAGGCAGGTTGAGCATGGAGAGCAGCCATCAGGAACAGTTCAGCATGGCTCCTGACACTGTGGAAGTTCACTACCAAATATTGTGATCCAAACGTCTCTATATTTGAACTGAGACTACAAAGTCCCCCAAGTGCTATTCCAGCTTCCTGACTGACGTACTACCAATTTTCTTCCATTTTAGAAATAATTTCCCAAGGTGATCTAACCCAGGCCACACCTTCAATTATTTCAGTTAAAACACCAGTTGTAGTAGTACTTTTTTCTGTCCATATAAGACATTCTCTTGTGCTTTCAGAAAGGTTCCCAGCATGCATTTTACCTCTATATTTCTTTGCTGCCACAAAGCAACATGTCTTACAAAGTCAGAAAAATCATAGAATTTCATAATTGAATTTCCAATACAGATCATCTAATTGGAATATTAGTGTATACCAAAATAAATACAAGTAAAATAGCCTTTGAAAGTATACACTGGTCAGGGTAACAATTTAAATGGTTTTATAAACAGAACTTGGCTAGATAACAGGCTAAGCTACAGATTT
>NW_022103911.1:4027009-4029863 GCF_000313985.2 Echinops telfairi | reverse complement strand
GCCACTGTTGCGGCCATTCTGTCAGGCCATCTCACATAGGGCCTTTCTGTTTGTGCTGCCCCTCTACTTTACCCAACATGGTGTCCTTCTCCAGGACTGGTCCCTCCTGATAACATGTCCCAAGATATGTAAGACTAGGTCTTGCCATCCTTGCCTCCAAGGAGCAGTCTGCCCTTACTTCTTTCAATGCACATTTGTTTGCCCTCTTGGCAGTCCATGGTACTTCCAACAGTCTTTGCTAGCACCACACTTCATACACATGCATGGTCCTTTGGCCTTCACAATCATATAAGGCAACTGAAATACCATGAATTGGGTCAGGCAAACATTAATTCTCAAAGTAATATCTTTGCTTTTCAATATTCTAATAAGATCGTGTGCATCAGATTTCCCTAATGGAACACATTTTTTTTTTAATCATTTATTGGGGGCTCATACAACTCTTATCACAATCCATACATTCATCCATTATGTCAAGCACTTTTGTACATTTGTTTCCCTCATCACTCTCAAAACATTTGCTTTCTACTTGAGCCCTTGGTATCAGCTCCTCATTTTTCCCCTCCTTCCCTGCTTCCCTGCTCCCCTCTGCCCCGTGAACCCTTGATCATTTATAAATTATTATTATTTTGTCTTATCTTACACCATCTGACGTTGGCTTTCATCCACTTCTCCACTGCCCATCCCCCAGGGAGGAGGTTATAAGTAGATCCTTGTAATCCGTTCCCTCTTTCTCCCTCACCTTCCCTCCACCATCCCGGTATCACCAATCTCACCACTGGTCTTGAGGGGTTCATCTATCCTGGATTCCTTGTGTTTCCAGTTCCTAATTGCACCAGTGTACATCCTCCAGTCTAGCCAGATTTGTAAGGTAGAATTGAGATCATGATAGTGGGACACACCAGCCTGTGAGATCACGAGACAACACGTCTTTTGATCCCTTGACTGCTGCTACCAGGAGCATTGTCTGTAAATCCAAGCAAGACAAAATTCTTAACAATTTCAATCTTTTTTCCATTTATCATCATGTTACTGCTGGTCCAATTGTGAGAAGTGATCCAGTAAGTATTGGTTTGTAAACCATATGGAAGGCTCCAATCCTTGGTCTTTATCAACAAGAGCTTCAATTCCTCTTCATTTTCAGCATGCAAGGTTGTGCCATGTACATAGTGTACATTGTTCATAAATCTTCCTCCATTCTTGATGCTGAATTCTTCTTAATATAAACCACATTCACTGATTATTTTCTCTGCATACCAATTGAATAAGTATGGTGAGAAGATGGAACCCTCACCTTTCCGGATTTTAAACCATGCGATATTCCATTATTCTGATTGCACAACTGCCTCTTGATCCAGGCACATGGCTTGCTTAAGCACATTGAAGTGTTCTAGAATTCCCAATTTTTCAAGGCCTTTCCATAGTTTGTTATGGCCCATACACTCAAATGCCTTTGTAGTCAATAAAACAGAAGTAAACATCTTTGTGGTCTTTTCTGCTTTGAACCAAGATCCATCTGACATTAGAAATGATATCCCTTGTTCTATATACCTTTTTGCATCCTGCCTGAACTTCTAGCAGCTTCACATCAATGTACTGCTGCCACAGTTGTTGGATAATCTTCCTTGAAATTTTGGTTGCATGTGATATCAATGATATTGCTCTATAATTTGAACAGTTAGTTGGATCTAATGAGTACTAATATGGATCTCTCCCAGTCAGTTGGACAAGTAGCTGTCTCCCAAATTTCCTGGCATAGAGGAGTGAGTGCTTACTTAAAGGGCTTTCTCATTTTGTTGAAACATCTCAATTGATATTACAGCCATTCCTGCAGCCTTGTTTTGGGCTAATGCTTTCAGTGCAGCTTGAAACTCTTCCATCAAAACCATTGGTTCTTGCTCACGTGCTGCCTTCTGAAATGATGGAATGTTAGCAGTGTCTGGGTATTCTATCCATCTTCCTACTCTTTTTTTGGAACAATTTTATTGGAATATAATTCATAATTCATACAATTCATTAGTTCAGTCATATCAAAAAGAGTTGTACAATCATTATCACAATTAATTTTAGAATATTTTCTTCTTTCTTATTCTCATTGTTATTAGCTCCCCATTTCTTGCAACTTCCCCTACCACACACCTAAGGAACCATTCATCTGGTTCCTGTTTCTATAGATGTATCTATCATGGATTTCAAATACAATAAAGCTTAAAAAAGGACTTCACAAGAATAACAAAGTAAAACATGTAAAAACCTCAATCGAAAAGAAAGTCAAAAATATTAAAAACTAGAACAAATTTAAATGGTCCATAAGGAAAATAAACGATACGGTGCTAAATTTTTGCCTAACTGCATCTGCAACAATCCACTTTCCAGTGAATTCTGCACGTTAGTAAGGATATACACAAACCTGGTCCCTGGTTAGGAGCCCTCGTGGTGTGATGGTTACAAGTTGGGCTGCTAACATAAGGTCAGCAGTTTGAAACAACCTTCCGATCCTCAAGAGTGAAAAAAAAAAAAGCTTTCTACATGAAAGACATTCTTGATAACCCTCCAGAGCTCATCAGGTCTCGATTTTGATAAAATTCTATCATGATAGTTCCGGTTTCTTTTCCATCATCAAAACCATAATTTCCAACTTCTCTTCCTTCCTCTTTAGTTCCAACTTTTGCATTCCAATCATCAATAATTATTAACGCACCTTGATTGCATGTTTGATCACTTCCTAAGACATTGGTAGAATTTTTCAATTTCTTCATCACTGGTTTTCATGACTGATGCCTACATTTGGATGATAGTTGTATTGATTGGATTTTCTTGAAGACAGATAGATAGAATCCTATCACAGATAGGT
>NW_022103911.1:4023621-4026086 GCF_000313985.2 Echinops telfairi | reverse complement strand
AATGTGTCTACTATTCTTTGTGCCTAAAAATCAGATGAAATACGTGAAATTGCTGTACTTATTTTAACCATGCATGTAAAAATAAACAAAATAACAACACACATTAAAGATGTATGTTCTACTGCCTGGAAAACTAAAAGAAGTGCAGAACAAAGTGTATCTAAAAATCTATAAAATAAAACATGGAATTAAAATAAAAGCTTGATTCATTTAAAAATATATGTTAGAAAGTATAAAGAAGTGTTGAACACATGAGACAAATAACAAAAAGATGTCATACATGCAAAAAGCAAATTTTCTGATGATAAAAAGATTTAAAAATACATGTTTATAAGGGATATGCAGTACATACATGAACTGAAAGATAGCTATTATATTTAAACAGTGACACCTAGGAGAACTGTCACTCCAAGGGACTGCTATGCTTTTTATTTTTCTGGGTGTCACAAGTATGCAGTCTTACCACTATGCTTCCCCTTAATTTAGTAGAAAATATTTGGATTTTCCCCCTCTGGCAGGTTGCTGCCTTACAAATATTCCAGCTTCCACAGATTTCACTGGAGTAGTATTAGGAAGAGAAGAAGTTATTTCAAAGAAGTGCATTCCAAACTTGTGAATCCATTTGATAGGAAGATCTTTATTGTTGTTAAGAACTGACAACTCAATTCCAACGTATGTGACCCAAAGTATAACAAGAAAACACTACAAAAGCCCTCCTCGTCTCATAGTCCATGCTATGTGTGAGCTGTTGGTGCAACCACTGTGCCAATCCAATATTCTCGACCTTATTTATTGAAAGACTCCCTCCCCCATTAAATAAATGTTGCACCTCTGTCAGATATTTATGGTTATATGGCTATATTCTACAACAACAAAAGACCCCCTTTTATAGTAATTCGATGTACTATATATACTCGAGTATAAGCCGACCTGAATATCAGCTGGGGCACCTCATTTTACCACAAAAAAAATGCATTAGAAATGTGCTTAAAAACTCGGCTTATACACGAGTGGATACAGTGCATTAGAGCAAAACACTGCTATGTCTTGCGTCTTCCTCATAATAATTCCTAAGTTTGAGCCCATTTGTGTAGCCTCTGTGTCAATCCATCTCATAGAGGTCCTTTATCTTTGCTGATGCCCCCCTCCTTTACCAAGCATGATGTCCTTCTCTAGGGACTGGCCCCTCCTGATGACATTTCCAAAGACTGTAAAAAGTATACCTTCCTTGAGTCTAAGACGCATTTGAACTGCAATTCTTCCAAGACAAATAGGGTGTATGCAATAATTCAACTTCAAAATATATCAGGGGTTTCAGAAAGTTCATGGGAGTTTGTAATTAAAGGATATTCCCCCCATGAACTTTTAAAGTCTCCTCATATATGCAAATATGGCATAATTCAGATTAGATAAAAATTATAAATACAAAATAATATTTGGCACTTTTAATCATTTTAGTATAAGATGTGGACAGCTAATAATAAATGTAAACTCATTGGCCTATTCGAGAACATTCACTCAGCAACTACAACAAATACATTGTATTGCAAGAAGCTTCTTTATTTCTCAAAGGCTGTTCATATGAGAGTTGTTTTTGTTTTAAGAGAGAAAATTTCTAAGTTTGCTAACATATTTTCATTAAATTAAGCAACGTTGGCATGTCCATTATTTTCAGATTTCTTCTGTGTGGAGAGGAATTTAACTCTTGGCAGCTCTGCTTTGGTTTTGTGTGTTGTCACCCACACCAGTCATTTTTAATTGAGTCTCTGAGTTGATTGTCAACGTTACTCTCTTTGAAGGATCAGGAAGGGGATGTTTTTGCTTGTTGTTTTCTTTGTTAGCTTTTATCTTTATTTGCGGTACACTGAGGAACTGAATGAGAATGTAATGCAGTTAAATACTCTATGCTCATAATTACAGGTCTGGAAAGCCAACCCCAGTGGGGGAAGACCCCCATGGTTATGAGATATAAATAAATCTTAATACACCCTCTCATGACTTACCACTGTCCCTCCAATAACCTCCCATAAAGTAACTGTCATAAAGAATCAACCATATAAGATGAATCATTCCTACATCTGGCTGTTCCCTGTCCTGGAGGTAACCTATAGATAAGAGCAATCAGGTTCTATAGCCAACTGTATTAGTCTGGGTACTTTAGAGAAACAAATCCACAAAAACTCATTTATAAGAGAGAGTTTTATATAAAGGTTAAGTGCACATCAAGAAAACATCCCAACCCAGTGCTGAACAAGCCCACAAGTCCAACATTAACCTATTAACCCATATGTCCAACACCAATCCACAAAGTCTTCCTCCATCTCACAAAACACACAATATGATGTCAACTGCAGGAGGAAAGCCTTATCAGTAAATGTGTAAGCATCTCAGCACTGGCAGGGGTCTCCACACAGCTGCTCCAGCACCCAGGGCTGCATTGGGGTAGGTCCATGTAGCTTCTCCTT
>NW_022103911.1:4019959-4022936 GCF_000313985.2 Echinops telfairi | reverse complement strand
AGTCCTTTAAAAAGAGCATTCAATTTTTTTTAACCTACATTTATTTTAGTCTTTAAATTAAAAAAAAAGAACTCCAAACTCACTTCCATGGAGTCAAGGCTTGAGCTCTTGGTGGTGGCTAACTGCCAACCATGTGGCTCCCAGCTCAACGCGATCATGTGATCCACTTTTCTATTTATGACTTTAGTTATAAACCGTATTTATCCTGTAGGTTCCCTTGTGCTGATTGCATGTTCATTAGCATTATTTGTTCAACAATTCTGCACTGTAGATCTGTATAGTCCTCTGAAATAATTTGTGCTGTTATTATTCTTGATCATGGCAATTTCTTAAGAAGAATTTGGTCCAAAGTTGATTTCTAGTGCTGAAGTTATTGTTGTTGACAGATGCCACCGAGTCAGTTCAGACCCATGTTGACCTTATGCCCAACAGAAGGAAACACTGCAGGGTCCTGCACCATCCTCGCAGTTGTGTCTATATTTGAGCCCGTTGTGGCAGCCATTGAGTGAATCCATCTCCCTGAGGACCTTCTCCTCCTCCTCCTCCTCCTCCTCCTCCTTCTTCTTCGCTCACCATGTACTTTACCAAGCTTTATGTCCTTTTCCAGAGACTTGTCTATCGTGACAACGTGGCCTAAGTATATGAGACAAAGTATTGCCATTGTCACGTTTAAGGAACATTCTAGCTGTACTTCTCCCAAGCCAGATTTATTTACTCTTTTGAATGTCCTTGTCAAATGTTTATGTTAATATGTATTTCAAAACAAAATGAAAGATACTCTTCATACCTCAAGAAAAAGCTGTGGGTTTCTGAGACAGGAACTCTTTATGGGAATAGGAACCTTCATCTTTCTCCTGAGGAGTGGGGACTGGGGGTTTCAAACCGTTGACCTTGATCTTAGCCCAATGTGTAACCACTAAGGCATCAAGGCTCCTTTAATTTAGTTTAGGCTTTATAAAGTGTCATTTCTTTTCTTTTTGAATGTTTTTCATTTCCATTTTACATGTTAGAGCTGTTTCTGCTTTTTCACATTTTATTTGTATTTGTTTCATATATTATTGTTTAATTTTTAATTCTCCTGGATAGTTCTGTCTTGTTTTTTCCCCTCAAATTGAGCAGAATATTTAATTTTGTTTGGTTATACAATTTGAGATTATTTTTCATTATAAGTAGCATAAGTTACTACATAAATGTTGATATATAGGATATATTAGTCATTTTGCTTTCTTATGTGTATTTTATACACACAAAAACATTTTTATTTTCAGCATATTTTCTATATTTTTTCTCTCTGTGGACAGCACTATATATTTTGATATTTTTAAAGGTTTTTTAAAATTTACTTTATTAGTTATAGTGCCATCATTGAGCTATGTTGCTTTGAGGACTAGATGTGCCTGACCCAAGCCATGGTATTT
This sequence comes from Echinops telfairi, assembly GCF_000313985.2. Taxonomy (NCBI): domain Eukaryota; kingdom Metazoa; phylum Chordata; class Mammalia; order Afrosoricida; family Tenrecidae; genus Echinops; species Echinops telfairi. The sequence continues at coordinate 4,021,518 of NW_022103911.1, read as the reverse complement.
TCACTTGCCTCATATGCATGTAAAAGTTGGAAATTGAATAAGGAAGACCTTAGAATCAATACACTTGAATTGCAATGCTGGAGAAGAATATTGAAAATACTGCCAAAAGGACAAACTAGTCTGTCTTGGAAGAAGTATAGCCAGAGTGCTCCTTAGAGGCAAGGATGGCAAAGCTTCATCTTACATATTTGGCCATGATGTCAGGAAAGACCAGTCCCTGGAAAAGGACATCATGTTTGGTAAAGTAGGAAAGACCAGTCCCTGGGAAAGGACATCATGTTTGGTAAAGTAGAGGGGCAGCAAAAAAGAGGAAGACCCTTAAAGAAATGGATTGACACAGTGGAGGCAACAATGAACTCAAACACAGAACAGCTGTGAGGATGACACAGGACTAGGCAGTGTTTGCTTCTGTGGTGCAGAATGTCCCAGGGTGTCTGAACTGACTTTATGTCACCTAGCAACAACATCAATACCATGCTGGATGACAAGTCATTGAAAACTCGATGTATAATGGAATACATAGCTAACTAGATCAGAAGTATGTGTGTCTGATTAAGAATGAATAGGTCCTATATTGTTCTAGAGCTGCTCGTATTTACTGCTACATTGGTTATTTATGGGAAAATTAGCTTTGCTCCATCTGGATCTTACATTGTTGTCAAATGTGAACAGAGGCATCGTTTATGGAAATAAGCAGGGTTACAATGTATAAGAAGAAACAAGCCCTTTTCAAGGATCTGTTTGAATTTTAGCATATATATATGCTAAATATATAAAAATATATATGCTAAATATATTTCTTTTAAATATATATATATATACTAAAGCAAATAACAAAGATTAATGCAAGGGGCTACAGAACAGATGAAGGATAAGGGCACTTTTTCCAAGCTACCACAGATAAATTTATTATAGTACCTTTATATAATGCTTTTACCTACTTCTTTGTATGAGGATTACTAATTTTTTTCTCCACTATGAAAAATATTGAAATTTAGCCAGCAATTTCCTTTTTCCCATTGCTACTTCTGTATAGTCTAATTAGAAGCAATGCTATTTGTTTCCTGTTGACTATTAGCAGGCAATGAATGACATCCAGAATTAGGTTAATGGGCTTATATTCTTTTGGAAAGATGCACCAAGCATGGAGAAAACTGAATACATGCAACGGTGTGGAAATGGGGGAGAGGGGGAGGAGAGAAAGAGAGAGAATGGACATCCAATTGGAACTGATGAAAATCTTGATGGCACCCTCCAGTAAACTTGGACTATTAATCCCAAGGTCAGCAGTTCAAAACCATCAGATAGCCCAGGGGAGAAAGATGAGTTTATCTGTTTGTTTTAAGATTTACAGCTTCAGAAACCCTATGTGTGCCCACTGTGAGACAGACTTGACACAATAACAGTGGGCTTAGCCTCAGAATAATCATGTGAGGAGGATTTTAGTTTTGCAAAGGATGACAAGATAAAGTAGCAGTGGGCAGAGACAATGACTGTTGTTAAAGAGGAAAACAGTGAGAAAGAAAAACCGTGTAGACAGCAAAGTAATGAGAAGCATG
>NW_022103911.1:4006418-4018731 GCF_000313985.2 Echinops telfairi | reverse complement strand
TTTCACATGCATATTAGACCATTGAAACTAGCCTGACTTGGGTCAGGCACACCTTACTCCTAAAGGTAACATCCTTGCTCTTCAATACTCTAAGGAAGTCTTGTGCAACAGATTGACGAAATGGAATGTTTCTTGTTGTTCTTTTTTTCTTGACTCATGGTTCCATGAGCACTGATGGTGGATCCAAACAAGACAAAATTCTTCAAACTTTTGCCATTTACTGTGTTACCTATTGATTCGGTGATGAGGATTTTGGTCTTCTTTGCGCTGAATTGTCATTTACACTCAAGGCTTCAACCCTCGGTCTTCATCAGCAAGTGCTTCAAGTTCGCCTCCCTGGTTGTGTCATCTTTTTTTGGCAGGTGGCTAATCAGCCTTCCTCCAGTCCTTGTCCCACATTCTTCTTCATCTAACCCAACTTCTCTGCGTATGTGCTCAGCATATAGATTGATTAAATATGGCGAGAGGAACACAACCCAGGTGCACACCTTTCCTGATTTTAAAACATACAGTATGCCCTTGTTCTGTTCATGCAACTGCCTCCTGATCCATACACATGTTCGGCCTGAGCTCAGTGAAGTGCTCTGGAATTCTGACTTTTCTCAAAACTTCAGTATCATTGGTTCAAGCTCACGTGCTATTTCCTGCAATAGGGGAATGCTGACTAGTTATTTTTGGTACAGTGAATCTGTTTATTATTTCCATCTTCTTTTGATATTTCATGCACCATTCAATATTTTGCCCACAGAAATTTTCAGTCTTGCAACTCAAGGCTTGATTTTTTGTCTTTAGTTCTTTCATTTAAGATGTACTGAGCATGTTCTTCCCTTTTGGTTTTATAACTCTAGATATTTCCACATTTTATTATAATGTTGACAGTCTTCTCTAGCTACTCTTTGAAATTTTCAATTCAGCCCTTTGACTTCATTCCTGCTTTCATTTGCCTTAGCCACTCTATTTTTAAAAGCAACTTTCAGAGTCTTTTCTGACATTCACATTGATCTTCACTATCCTTCCTGCCTTTGTAATGACCTTTCCTTACCTCATGAATGATGTCCTTACTCGTTCATAAGGTTTTCTGTCATTAGTGCTCCATACAACAAGTCTGTTCTTGAAATTCAAGTAGTATGGACTCAAGGTCATATTTTAGTTCTTATGGACTTGTGTAATGTTGTTCAGCTTTCATTTGAACTTGCATATGAAATAGGTTGTGTGTTCCACAGTCAGCATCTTGCCTCATTTTAGCTTCTACATTGTCTTCTCTCACAGGTAGTGTCCATTTGATTCCTATGTAGTATGTCTGGAGAAATCGAAGTGTCTAGTTGCCATTTGTGTTGTCATAACAGGGTATTTGTTATGAATACGTCATCGATCTCGCTAAGTTTTATCATGGAACATCCAGCTTTGTTTCTATCACCAAGACAATATTTTGCAATTTCTGTTCTTTCCTTTTTGTTTCTGACTTTCGCATTCCAATCCCCAATAATTATCAATGCATCTTGATTGCATCTTTGATGAGTTTCAATGTCTTCAACATTAGCTTAATAGGTGGCACATAAATTTGAATAATAGTTGTATTAATTGGAATTCCTTGAAATCAGCTAGATAAAATCTTATCGCAAGAGCACTGTACATCAAAATATATCTTTACGTTGTCTTTTTTTATGACAAATACATCGTTCCCCAGCATAGTAAGCCATATGCTTTTCTGACTCAAAATGGACGATACCACTCCATTTCAGCTCATTCATGCCTAGGTTATCAATCACTATACATTCCATTTCATTTCTGATGACTTCTAATTTTTCTAGATTCATACTTTGTATATATCCCAACCTCCAATTTTAGTAGATTTTTGCAGCTGTCTCTTCTCATCGGTAGTAAAGTTGTGGCCCCTCAGCCTTCACGGTCCTGAAGGCTGGATTCCTACAGGGTTTACTTTGTTGATGTTCTCATGGTTGACTCTCCCGGGAGAAAACAGCTCTTCCGCAAGTGCTCTTTGACCCCGTCTGACCCGAGCGACTCTTCTTCGGGCCATGTCGCTGACATGATTCTGCCTCTGTCCGTTAGGCCTTCAGAGTCTGCAGACGTTTGATGCTTTCCACCAGGTTTTCGGTAATTTATTCCTCGGAAGTGGATAGCCTATTCCTTCTTTATAGTGTATTCTTAGTCTGGACTTTCTGCTAGACATGCGTGTTCACTTTGAGTGACCCTGTTGGCATGTGACATACAAGTGATATTGTTCCCACCATCAGGGCAATATACAAGGCACTAGTATCTGACAAACTGACAGAAAAATGGTGGCTTAGTTTAGATCTGTACCTAAAATTCAACAACACGTTGATCAAATAGCATTTTTTTTGCTAGAAAATATATATATATTTAATTTATTATTAATTTGGAGTTAATACATATATCATTTCACTGCACAGTTCAATCACGTCAAGCTGAATTGTACAATTGCTACCACAATCAGTTTCCAAACATTGTTTTTCTCCTGGCTCCCTTTCACTCCCCACCACCATTGTAAACCCCACCCCCACCTGAAATCCTTATCCTACTTCCTGTCCATATAGGTCCATCAATCCTGGGTTTCATTTACCAAAACACATAAAAACATATAACACATCTTTATGTGGGTGACCTCCAAGGACATAATACTTCTGAGATACACCCTGATATGAACAAAACAAAACAAAAATACAGATAACATTGAAAATCACATCAGGTCCAGCACACAACAGAGGAGGGATCAACTGACAAAGCTTTAACTGTTCAGGTCAGATTTATGCCTTTGATCTTCTAGCCTCATCTGTCCAATGCACTCTGCTTAGGAAGCACTTCCCTCTGATGCCTCAGTTGTGGACAGAGGCAGCTCACCAGAGGCTGATTTCCCATTTCGCTCCTACAGATAAATCTTGGGCTCCCACTCAGGGTCTGATACTAATCCTTTGTTCGATTTCGGATCATAGGCTTCACAATCCTTGGGTGACTGATGACGGTGAGTCTTCCAAGTGGACTTGGTTGACATTTCAAGATGGCTGCTTAATTGAGACAAGCTTTTAAGACCCCGAAGTCTATTTTATCTGCTAGCTGGGTACCAGCAAATTTCTTCACCACATCTAGCTATAGCATCCCTTTCTTCTATATTCCCTTCCTGAGGGCCAGTGTCCTGTGACAGAAATTCTGTTTATTTGTTTTTGTTTGTTCATATGATGTTGTATCTCAGAGGTTTTGTCACTGGGGGTCACCCTCTTGAAGTTTTGTGATATATTTTTTTCTGTTTTTCAGTAAACAAAACCCAGGATTGATGAACTTTCAGGGACAGCAAATAAAATAAGGGCTTGGGGGTGGAGGGAGGTACATGAGTGGTCATGGGGTAAAAAGGAAATGATGTCAAGGAGTCCAGAAAGAAAAAAACAATGTTTGGAAACTCATTGTGGTAGAAATTGTACAATTCTGCCTTATGTGATTGATCTATGCAATGCTATGATGTATGTAATAACTCCCAATTAATAATGTATGTAATAACCCCCAATTAATAACTTAAAAAGAAAAGAAACAACAACACAAATCAAAAAATAGGTTTGGGGCTTTCACTAAATTCTAGCTACAACTTAAGAACAATTTGTTCTCACATCATTGCCCTGCTCAAACAGTATTTTGGAGGGATGTTAATTTTTTTATCTTTATGTACAAACACAGTACAAGAGATATTCAGTGGGTGAAGTAGGACTTTTTCTTTCCTCCTTTATTATTTTTTTTTCATAGAAATGCTGCTTTATTGCTGCAGAGGTCAAAGTTCAAGGCTCAAGAGGTACAGGAGAGAATACAAAGGTAGCTTTAAGAAACCTGTTTTGTTTATGTATACAAAAGGCAAAGTTTATAAAAGTTAATTTACAAACCAAGAACAAAAGTGGTATGCACGCATTATATACAAGCATCTTTAAAACATTGACACTTTGAAATATATAGCCAAAAAGAACTGAAAACCACCACTAACTCTTACAAACAACAAGAACAACAAAACCAAAGATAAAAACCTCCTCAAATCACACCACGATTTCTTCTGGGTGATTATAGTTTTCTGAAACCATCAAATTCACTATCACTTACCTAAATCTTTTTCATGATACCATATTAAGATGTACACATCTTTCTTCCTTTAAATGCTGACTGTATACTTGTTTATGAGACTGTAGTGCAAACATATGTGAAACTTGTGAACAGAATATAGTCCAACAGCCTTAAGAATTCTACCAAAAAGACCAACTTAATAGTACACAGATAATTTTTACTGTAATTCATTCCATGTACACTAAGATGACCTAGTTAAAATGTAATTTAGCATTTGTTTCTAAGTATATCAAATAGATTGGCTCACATTAAAAGAGTGTCATTTTTCAATTGCTTGATTTAGTTGAAGGATTTTGCTAAAAGAGAGAAGGAAAAGAGCATTTTCAACTTGACGCTCCTTTGTTCAGGGTAACAGATTCAATGTTTTATTTGAATTAAACAATATGGCTTGCTTAATTATTCCAAAACATATTTTAAAAGAACAAAAAAGAAAAGAATAAAAAATGTGTAATATTGTCTGTATTGTGGCTCTTCAGAATTTAACAAAATTGCCTATGAAAACATAAAGTAAGAATCATAAATTTAAGAAAAAAATCAAATGGACCTAGGTGACTCACTGACTGACGTAACATCTACTTTTCTCAATACAATTATATGACATTGGAATGAAATACAAACAATACTTTGATATTGAAATTTATCAAAAACCACTTAAAATGTTTTTCTAAGTATATAATCTGGGAAAAATTAATTCCATATGCAAACTTATCTGAAAACATTCCAAAGTCACTTTTACTACTATTTGCTTAACTTGCAAAAGTCATTAAGAATTTGTCGTTTCTTCTTAGTCAATGTTATAAAGCCTTTTTGTTTTGGAGAGGAAGCAATTAGGTTAACTTAGCGTGTCTGTCTCATAACCCTCCTGGAGGAGAATTTAACTTTTAATTTAATGTTCCCGATTATAAAGAATGAGATACATTTTCCTCTTTTCTTTTAAGGAGGGACAGGAGACTTAGGTGTCCAGGAAGCCTGAGGATCTTCTTCCTGTGGTGGAGAGTTCACACTTTTGTTTTCCAAGATGTCAGCTCCTGCTAAAGAGCCAGCTTCTTGGGAGAGGAGGTTTGCTGGACTTCAATATGAAGCAGCTGCCGGCAAGTTACTGACAGAAGTTTCCGAGAGACAGAGAGAGGACAGGTGTTTATGATGTATGTGGAAGATGTCCCTAACACATAGCGTGCTCAAATCAGCATTTAGGGTGCTGATGGTCGCATAATTAAGGCAGAAGTCTGTACTGCCTATTTCAGGGATGGGTTTGATTCCTATCGATGCACCTCAAGGATGATCACTAAGCATCTGTCAGTGGAGACTTGTACATTTTTATGATATGCAGAATAGGTTTCAGGACAACATCCAGTCCAGGGTGCACTTGAAAGATAGACCAGAAGATCTACTACTAAATATCAGCCATTGGAAACTCCATGGATGAAAATTAAACAGAAGAAATTAGAAGCCGAATACAAAGAAAGGAAATAACCAGAAATAATAAGACTTGCCATTATTTTTCATCCTCTTAATTAGCAAAAACCACTTTAATTATATACAGGCTGATTTTTTTTCTCTTCTTTTCACATTAAAAGAGGCCAAAACATCCAGGTAAGAAAATACCTGAAGAAAGCGAGCGGGCATGGAGATGGCCCAGGATGCACGGTCATTTTTGCTCATTTAGTGGTACAGTCATCATGAATTGGGTGGACTAAACAGCAGCTAACAACAACAACAACAAAAGTTGCCGCTGAGGAACCTCCTGAAGCAGTACCTTCCCAGACTTTAAAGGACCAGCGTGCATTAGTGTCAGCGTGTAATCATAGAGCCATGGAGTTTTCCCCGTGAGGTCTAGAACCTGGACTCTTGCTAATAACTCCCTCTTATGGTCTTGTCTGGCCGGAGGAAGAGAAGGGGGCCTTTTTCTGTGCCAGTCAAGCTGGTCGTATTTAATTTGATTTAAATCTGATGGAGCTGCTGGAGATAATACACGAAGGAAAATGATAGCTATAAAATTAAATTAACCTTAGAAGCATTCAATATATAGAAATTACAGGTTTTAGAAACAATGACTTAATGAGAGAGTAACAGACACTAAGCAGGACCATGGCAATGTGAAACTGCAAAATAGCTGGTGAAGCCTATCAATTTTTTTTTTTTACTTTTTAGATCAAGTTTTATTTGTATCCTCCCAATTACAAGTAAATCAGCTATCAACTATAGCTGCAGTCATTTGAGCATTTACATAGAGGGCCTTTTAGTGTCTCAGCACAAGGAGGACAACTACTACTTTCTCCAGAGGTTTCGAACATTCCTTCTTTCTTCTATTTATTTATTTTTATTTTTTTAAATCATTTTATTAGGGGCTCATACAACTCTTATCACAATCCATACACACATCAATTGTGTAAAGTGCATTTGTACATTCATTGCCCTCATCTTTCTCAAAACATTTCCTCTCCACTTAAACCCCCGGCATTTCTAGATCACTAACTTTTCCTCCTGAAAGAGCAGGTTCTACTGGCTTACGAGATGTGCACAGCAAGGCTACTCATGATGGCTGCATAACCTAAATGGCAGTTTCTGCTAGTCAGTCAGGTTGCCTAGAGAAACAAATGCATAGACTCATATGTATATAAGAAATAACTTTATGTAGAAGAGCAACTGTATATTAAGAAAACATCCCAGCCCAGTCTAGATCAAGTCCACAAGTCTGATATTAGCCCATATGTCTGATACTAGTCCATAAATTCCTCTTTAGAAACATGCAGCACATGCAATGATGCCGAATGCAGAAAGATCACAGGCAAGTAGATAGAAGGTTTTGTGGATCCAGTGGCAGTAGAAGAATTTCAACAGTGGCGTGGGTCTCCTTGTGTCTCCTCCAGCACTCTGAGTGTCTCAACAGCAGGAAAGGGAAGACACAGAGATTGGTTCTGGCTTCCAGTGGGCTATTTATCTCTGTTGCACCTCCAAATGAGTTTATCAAGTTGCAAACTGATTGACAGGCTAGCCTCCACCCCTTTGCTCAATTTCACAGGAGATTATGTAACTGTCACACAGTTCCAGCACAAACCTGATATTTTAAATTGAGCTTAAAAAGAATTGTGCACATATCCAATGAGTTATGCTAAGTATCACAGACATCCTTGCTATAGACCCCATTCTAAATTTTTGGACTCTATCTTTGTCCAGAGTTGCACTTATATACCCACTAGAAAGAAGACCCAGGAAAGAGTTTGTAAAAATGCATGAATAAACAAATTGCCTAAACAAGAAACCCTACCCCAAGAAACATACAAGTATTCACCCAGATGACAGCTTTATAAGAAACCAGTTACATTTTTAAGCTCAGAGAGACCCTGTTGCTTGTGATATGCCTCCCCTGTAGGTCTCTCTGCAGAAGGAGATGTGGAACAAGGGACATCATTGCTGCTGTCAGATGAATCCTAGCTGAAAGCAGAGAATACCAAAAAAAAGATGTTTACTTGTGTTTTATTGACTATGTCAGGCATTTGTGTGGCTCATAACAGCACTGTGGATAACATTAAGAATGGGATTCTAGAACACTTCATTGTGCTTATGTGGAATTTGTACATGGATCAAGTAGTTATGCAGACAGAACAAGAAAGGTGTGCATCAGGGATTTAACCTCTCACCATATTTATCCAATCTGTATGAGGAGCAATTATTCAGAGAAGCTGGATTGTATGAAGAAGACCACAGCCTCTGGATTGGAGGAAGGCTTATTAGCAACCTGTGATATGAAGATGAAATAGCCTTGCTTGCTGAAAATGAGGAGGAATGGGAGTATTTGCAGATAGATATCAAGGATTCAGTATGTATTAGAACTCAATGCAAAAGAAACAAAAATGCTCACAAATGGGCCAACTGGTAACATCATAACAAATGGAGAAAAGGTTGAAGTTGTCGAGGATTTTGTCTTGCTTAGATCCACAATCAATGCCCATGGAGGCAGTGGTGAGGAGATCTAACAACGCATTGCACTTCAATCGCCTTATATGCACATGAAGGTTGCACATTGAATTAGAAAAGTGAAACAAGAATCAATACATGTGAATTTTTGCTTGCAAAATGTATTGAAAGGGAGGGGTATGGATTGCTAAAAATAAATCTGTCTTGGAAGAACTACACTCAGAATGGTCCTTGGAAGCAAGGATGTTGAAACTTCCTCTCCAGTACTTTTGACATATTATCAGGAGAGAAAAGAAAAAGGGCATCACACTTGGTGTGTGTTAGGCAGGGTTGACTAGAGAAACAAAGGCACTCATAGATGTATAAGAAAGAGCTTAATATCAAAAAGTAATTGTATATTAATCAAACATCCCAGCCCATATCAGATCAAGTCCATAAGTCCAATATTAGCCCTTAAGCCCAATACTAGTCCATAAATCCCTCTTCAGACTCCTACAGCACATGCAATGGTGAAAAATGCAGGAAGATCACAGGCCAGTGGATGCAAAGTGTTGTAAATCCAGCGGCAGTGGAAGCTTCTCCAGGGCTCTTTCAAATCTCACTGTGTCTTGTCAACAGGAAGGTGAAGAAAAGGGAGAGAGAGTGGCCTGCTTCCAGTGAGCCATTTATCTTGGCCACCCTCCAATCAAGCTGCGACCTGATTGACAGGCTAAATTCCACCCACATGTTCCTATGGGAGCCATGTTGGCACAAAAAACCAACAATCACACTTGGGAAAGTAGAGGGCAGCATGCAGGAGGAAGGCACTCCAACAGTGAATTGACACCGTGACTGCAACAATGAGCTCCAACATGAGAACATTGTGAGGCTGGTGCGGGATCCGGTTGCGTTTCATTCGATCGGATATAGAGTTGTTATTATACCAGACTCATGGGCATCTAAAAACTTGAACAAAATGTATTCACGTTAAGGTACACACATTTAGTTGATGTAGGTTTGTCTCTCAGTAGGTTAGAAAATCTTCTCTTGCTCACCTCTAAATGTGTCCTTAAATGCTCACACATGGCCTGTTGGCACAAACAGACAAGTATTGGACAAAATGAAAGATTCTGGGAATGTGGATCCACCCCAAAGCACTGTGGAAGAAATGTCTGGCAAGCTCTGCCTGAAAGGTCATGACCTTCAAAATCCTATGAGATGCTATTCTACTCTGCTCACATGGAATTGCCATGAGGTGGAACCAATTCCAAGCCATTTTTCTTTTTCTTTTTTTTTAAATCTTTTAATAAAATATTAAAATAATATCACAATACATAGATCAATTGTGTAAAGCACATCTATACATTTGTTGCCCTCATTATTCCCAAAATTTGCTTTCCTCTTGGGTTCCCGGAATCAGCTCATTTTCCTTTTTTCCCCTCCCCCTCCCTTCCTCCTTCCCTCTCCCCCATGCACCCCCGATAATCCATAAATTATTATTGTATCTTATATTACACTGCCCGGCAGAGGGGTGGGTGCAGGGAGGCACTGGGCAGTGTAATCCAAGTCCTTTTTCTATGAATTCTGTTAGGGTTCTTTTGATTTTCTTTGGAGGGGTTGGGGGGTATGGGGCGTGTAGAAATTCCAGGTAACATTGTGTTTAATAAACAACTTGTTACTGAATAATTGAATGGATAAGTGAATGAGTGTCCTCAGGAACATTTTATACAGAATCCTTCTTTGGGAGGAGACTTTACACCACCCAGTTTAAATACTATATTACTGTTCCATAATGTGCCATCAAACTAATTAGGTAAACTTTAAATTTTTTTCAAAGAAGAAGAAAGGAAAAAAATATACAGGAGATCAATGACCCAGATGCAGGATCCCGATTCAGTAGAAGAGCATTCAACTCTTCTCTTAGTCTCCTTCTTCTGCCAAAGGTCACGTGTCCAAGGAGATACCTTCAGGCTGGATCATGACTGCTAAGTTGGGCTTTTCAGAAATCTTCACACAGCAGTGTCTAGTTGAAATAAGCTCTAACCATCACAGAACCAAAAATCATTGGTCAACCATTTTCAAGAGGTGGAATTTGTCCAAGAGCCAGTGATATTGAAGGAAGAAGCCCAAGCTGTACTAAAATCATTAGCAAAAAATAACGTTTTATGAATGGAAGCACTCACCTATCTGTGCTAATTTTCTGGAAAAGATCCATCAATATGCTATTCCAAAGAGAGGTCACCCAGCCAAGCTCACTGCGATGGAGTCAATTCCAACAACTTGTGACTGTCTAGGAGATGGAAGAATAGCCCCTGTTGGTTTTTGAGGCTGGAAGTGTATAGGAATTGAAAGCTTTGCCTTTCTCTCACTGGGTGGCTAGTGGTTTCAAACTGCTGACCTGTGTTTAGCAACCCGACTCATAAGTAATATACCACCAGGGCCCCTAGGTGACCCGAAAGAAGGTGGAAATTATCAAAAAACATTATGATCATATGCAAGTAAATTTTTGCTGAAGATCATTTAACAACAGCTACAGCTGTACATCCTCAAAGCGCTTCCAGAAATTCAAGCTAGATTTAGAAGAGGAGGTTGAACAAGCAATATCATTTCTGATGTCAGATGGATCGTGGCTCAAAACAGAGAATACTGGAAAGATGTTACAAAACATTCCCCTATGCAAAATTTGACTAACAGATGGCTTTTGTGTGTATGTGCATAATGCCCTGGGACTAGTGGCAGGTCCAAGCTCAATGTAGTGCTCTCAGGTCTAGTTTATTTTCCTCTGGGTTTTTCTCTCCCAGAATGGACATGACCCGGTCAGCTTCTAATCACTGGGTCTTAACTGTGCAGCCTGCCTGTCTCATTTCACACATTTCTTGCAAATTCACTTCCCCTAATTTAAGATTTCGTCTCTGTGTTTGGCCGTGTTGACTAGAGATACAAATTCAGCAGCACTCACATATGTATACGAAAGAGCTTTATATCAAAGAGTAATTGTATATCAGGAAAGCATCCCAGTCCAGTCCACATCAAGTTCACAAGTCTAATATTGGCCCATTTGTCCGATACTATTCCATAAATCTCTCTTCAGACCCACCAGTCACACACACTGATGCAAAATGCAGGAGGATCACAGGCCAGGGGGTGTAAAATCTTGTGGATCCAGTGGTGGTAGAAGCATCTTCAGGGCTCACTCAATATTCATCATGGCTCCACGTGGCTTATTAACAGGAAGGTGAAGCAGAGAGAAAGAGGAAGCTCCCAGAATCATCCTCACAAGAAGGTCACAAACACAAGGAGCCATCATCAGGCTATGACCTGATTGACAGGTTAGCCTTCACTCTACTTATTTTTCAAGTTGACATGAAATTAAGTAACCAACACAACCTCTCCTCTCTCTCTCTGTCATCTATCTATCTATCTATCTATCTATCTATCTATCTATCTATCTATCTATCATCTATCTATCTATCTGTGGCTCTCTCCTTTACAGGGATTTCTGATATGTTTTGGTTTTTATAAATGCAATCTTTCAGTGTATTTGCTATGGGACTTGGCAGTTTATATTAGATCAATCCATTATATTGTTGGCTGCTGTGATATTAAACTCCTCTGGATTTCCTTGGCCATTTAAGTTCTCTTCCCATGGGTTCCCTAAAAAGGGTGATTTTTATATAGAATATCAGTGTTTCTCAAAGGAGAAATATAAGAGAAAACTTCTTTGTGCCTAGGACATATTAGATTCCTAGTAGTTCTATATTTGGAGCAAAAACATTAGCCAAAACACAAGAATCACTACTCCAATAATCCACTGTAGTGTGGTATTTCTGTTATAATAAATAGCAGAAAATGTCCCCCATAGGTCTTTTCTTTGTTCCTTTTTTCCCCCACTCTGTGTTAGACTACGCATTACTCTGTACTTTTTTATCTAGGGAGAAAAATAACATTGTGAAGGGGAAAAGAAGACTCTTTTCTCCGCATGTGTGCTCCAAAGCTAAAACTGAAGTCCTTCAGGGAGAGTGAAGTGACCTACAGCCCCTGGCGGGGGGTGGGAAGGGGAGATGGGGGGAGCATCCTGCTTGGTGAAGTAGAAAGGCAGTGAAAAAGAAGAACTTTGACAAAATGGATCGACACAATGCCTCCACTGAAAAGCTCAGCTATAACAACAGTGGTGAAGATGGCGCGGTATCTGGAAGTGTTTCATTCTGTTGTACCTACGGTCACTAGGAGTCAAAATCCAGCTGGCTGGCAGCGAACAACAACAGTAGCATGTGCCAAC
>NW_022103911.1:3989053-4004935 GCF_000313985.2 Echinops telfairi | reverse complement strand
AAGAAGCTTATAGTTGACAGCAGCTATTCCCTTCCCCCTCTGGTGCAGAAATGCGTCTTTCTCTAAATGCAACCCAGTTTCATTTGGAAAGGGTATATCTTATATATACATCTAAGACTATCTTTAGAAAATGTTCTAAGTATTCTATTATCCAACTTTTTTAAATCACTGGAGTCCTATAAAAACAGAAAATATGCATAGATGTTTAAAATATGGTAAAGGTCATCATTGTAAAATATGTTATAACTGATTGATAGTGTAAATGATTCTAGAAACTGCCTTGGTTATGACGGTGTCGTCTTAATTAATGGTCTCTATTTTACCTCTCTGGGTAATAAAATCCATTGCAAAGGCTACACAGAACTCACAAAATTCATAACAAGGGGTTTATGAAGAAGGTTAATAAGTTGTAATGCCAGTGAGAAATGCTCTGGGTTGAGTGGTTTATCAGAACCTGTTACAAGATTCTTTCACGTCTGTTAATAAATGCCCCGAGGGGCATATCACTCCAGTGTAAGCCCCAACTGGAAGGCATTTTGCTCAAGCCCCATGGGTCAGCAAACCCAGCTCTCTGAGGTAGGTGCCCAGAAGCACCGCACCAGGAAGCCTGTGCCTCCTGCCCAGAAATGCCCAGCTGTACTGGCTCGGGGGCTGGAGAGTCCATCACTGGTCCACACTCTGATTCCTGTTTCTGCTGCAGCTCCTCTGATGACAGAGCTGTCTTCTTGGTCCAGAAGGTTCACTGCACAGGGATCCCAGTCCAGGGGACTCACTCTACGCATGGCTCGTGCTGGTAACAGATTCCTCCTCCTCTTTCTCAGAGAGCTCGTTTTATGCTCAAGAGGGTGGCACTCCAAGGAAGCCTGTTCCCAATGACTCACTGGTGAATCCTATCAGTATCTTTCCAAACCTTCTTTCCAGATTCATGCAGGGAAAGGGTGCTGGGTGGGAGTTAGAGACTTTGACTAGAAGTAGCAGATTAAATATTTCACTGCCCGTGTAATCACAAAGATAATCTAGACGATTGACTAATTAGCATAGTACACTCACAGTACAGTTGTGAGTGATGCTAATGTTGTAAGTTTGAACCTCACCTATAGCAATTTTCCAGAAAGGCCCTTAGTAGGACTGTTAGCTACTCTGTGAGAGTAAAACGGGGCTATCTCCCATTTGTAAATATTTACAGCCCAGAAAACCCCATGGAGACTCTCTCTGGGTCAGTGTCAACTCAATGGCAGGGGCAGTATGTTAGAGGATAAGTCAAAAAGCATTGCTAAACATTAATATTATTAAACAAAAAAAAATCAAAATGTGAGGTTATTGTTTATAGGTCTAATACGTCCACCTAGGACTATTTCTGAAGGCAGTTTTTTGATCCCTTCAACTCTTTCCTAAGGGATTCTGGGCTCTGCAATTTACACCATAGCTGGGCATTCTTGGAGGACTCAAAAGGTGTTCCTTTTAAATATTCTTGGGGTTTAAAAAAAAAATAAGCCAGGGTAACAATAAACTCAGACCTTGACACGAAAAAAAAAAAAATAAGCCAGAAGGACAATATTAAGTGTATATGTTGGATGAAGTTAGGTTTCCAATGACATTCTCTTAGCCCTTGCTAGCCAGGAAGAAGGAGTAGGTGCCATGTCTTGATGGAAAAGCGCTCCTCAGCGCAACTTTCTTAGCCTTTTTCTTGCCAATGCAGGTTGCAGGAGGCTTCTTCCAAATAAGCCCCCTTGATCACTTTGTGTTCGTAGAGAAATTTTATCAAGACTATCTCTTTGGAAGATGGAAAAACAGTTGCCCAGACCTTCTGAACTGACGTCCCTCCCTTGAAGTTCGCTGGCCCAGGAGATCCCTTCTGAAGCCACTGTTTTAATTAGACCTTTTTCCTGAAGGCACCCTGCCAAGACTAAGACAAGTGAGACTAAGTGACTGAGATCACAGAGATATGTTTAAACGTGTTTTGCTAGTAATCAATACATGCATTTATGAACTATAATTCTATAGCTGTACTTTTTTTCCTTACCCTCAGATTTACTAGAACTATTTTAGTTGAAAATATACCTTGTAAAAATAAAATACAGCACACAACATTGGTATAGAAATATACATGTGAGGTAATGATTGCAGTGCATCAGAAAGTTGGGGTAATAATTAATTTCCTTTAAAGCAATGATCCCCTTTACGCCCTCACTCATTAACATGCCACACTGTTGTGACTTACATGTTAGACTGAAGCTGGAAGCTGTGTTATCAATAGTCCCATTTCTAGCAGGTTCTTCCACAGTAGACCTGTCTCAGCAGACCTCCCAATTAAGACAAACAAAAGAAAACTATTAGTAATTTACTTTTGACTCTCAGCTGGTGAAAACCCTGTGGGTCAAGGAATATGATGAGACTTCAGCTGTGTGCTTCGGTGTGTCAACAGGGGTCAATGACTGGTGAGCTGTGTGGCTGGTGAAGTGAATGGCCAGAGAAGCTGAACTAATACAGGCAGGATTGACACGAAGCCTGCAATAAATGATTCAAATTATACTACAGATCTCGATGACTGTACACATGGAGACGACTTTCCGTTCTGTCTTACGTGGGATTGACACAGGTTGGAGCTCATTTGAGGCCAACTAATAACAATAACCTCAAGACCAGTTCTAGATAGTGATATGAGTTAAAAAGTCATGCTACTGGGAAAAGCATTTGAAATTTCAGGGCAATGATAGAATAGAAGTTCCCAGTTGGTCACATCTCTTCCTGACCCTGACTTAGGTGGGATCATTATTTCAGTGCACGTTTTCATTAATTCATGAGTGTATTCCTTCTCTCAACAATATTCATTGTGGTCTATTAGTCATCAGGCTGTCATCTCTGGGTGGCCCAAATGCTTATGTGATCAACTGCCAGCCAAAGACGTCAGCTCGAACCCACCCAGAGTTGCTGTGAGCGACAGGCAGGGCCATCTGCTCCAAAAAGGCCACAGCTCGGAAACATGGAGCAGTTACTTTCTGCGTGCCTGGGATTTCCTTGGGTTCAAACGGACTTGAGGGCAACTAACCACAGTAACAGCACATGCCAGGAACTTTTCTAGGCACTGGAAATACAAGAGAGAGAACTTAACTAAAAATAGGGCATGTATGTTTCCTTGCAGTCTGATCAGCTAGGAGATAGATGTTTTGCCTGGAAAGAAAGTAGAATTACATTATATTTGACATTAAGAAATAAAAAAGTTGCCCATCATCAAATCAATTCCAATTCCTAACAACCTCAAGTGTATCAGTGTTCGATTGTTTTCCTGGTGGTTTTCAATGACTGGCTTTTCCTAAGTAATTGTCCAGGTCTCTCACTTCTGGGTGGATTAATAACATCAACCTTTTGTTGACTAAAACCCAGCTCTTAACATTTGTGCTAACCAGGGTAAGAGCATGTAGCATATTCGATACCACCAAGTTGATTCTGACTCATAGTGACCCCACAGGAAAGAGTAGAACTGCCTACTGTGGGTTTCTGAAGCTGGAACGCTGTACTAAAGCAGAAAACCACACCTTTCTCCCTAGGAGGGGCTGTTGGTTTCAAACCACTGAACTTATGTTTAACAGCCCAATTTGTAACCCACTACACCACTACATTGGCATATATGAGGAGTGAAAAAAAATTCATTTTGCCCCTTTGCCCCTTTATCTGTCCTGGTGGACATTTAATTAGAGCTATTTAATACTGGTATCCCCGCCGCCCCCCAACACACACACACACACACACACACACACACACACACACACACACACAATAGAGAGGAGAACTTTATGAAAGACTTAACTTTTGTGTGGGATATATATCCATCAATGCCTCAAACCTGTGAACGATTGCCTAAAAGATTGATATTGGCATGAAAATGTTTTTCATATAAAACTCTAATAATCAGAAGGTTGGGGTATAGTTTCCAATTATTTAATTCAGTTCCATTTGAAGTTTAATTTTCTTATCTTTGTCAAAATTAGGTTGAATTTCATATGTCAACTAGAGACAAGCTAATGCATTAATTCTTACATGATTCAATCATCAGCATTTCTAAGCCGGGTATTGCCAGTTCTTGAATTATCATTTAATTGACAAAGCATTTATCTATCAACTGTAAGGTCAGCAGTTCAAACCTACCTGCCATTCTGTGTCAGTCCAGGTGGACTAGAGAAATGAATAGACACTCATTTGTGTATAAAAAGAGCTTTATCTAAAAGAGCAATTGTATATTGAGAAAAAGTCCCACCCCTGTCTAGATCAAGTACATAAGTCTGATATTAGCCCATGTGTCCCATAACAATCTATAAAGTCCTTTTCGGAGTCACGAAACACATGCAATGATACTGAATGTAGGAAGATCACAGAGCAGTGAGTAGGAAGTCTTGTGGATCCAGTGGTGGTGTGAGCATCTCAGCACTGGCAGGGGTCTCCACATGGTTCCTCCAGCTCTAGACCTCTAGTGTAGCTCCAGGTGTCTTGTCAATGGAGCTGTCTCAGAAAATTTAAGTAGAATAAGTTTCATCTCTTCCTTAAATGTTTGGTAGAAAGTACCAGAGAGCACATTTGAACTTAAAATTCCCTGTAATGAAACATTTTTATGATGGAACTCAAATGTTTGTGTAGATGTAGGACTCTCCATAATCTCCATTTTTCTTGGTTGTCTTCCAGCATCTCCAAAAATATGTCTGCCTTTGGTGGTGTCTTTGAGTATACACTAAATTCTGCTTTACCGTAGTTGCTAAATTTCGGAGCAAGGAGTCCTTGAGTTTCTACTGTTATTTTATATAGATTTGTAATTCTGTCAGATCCTCCATTTCAGATGCTGAAATTTGTCTTTTCCCTTCGTTCTGTGATTAGCTGAGCTAGAGGTTTATCAATTTTATTGATCTTTTAAAAGAACAAGATTTTGTTTTCATTATATTGAACATTTACTGAATTTATATCAAAAAGAACACTTTAGTACAAATATAATACATAGAAATATCCTAAAAAACAAAACCAAAATACGGATAATTAATATCTTCAATGATCTACATACATAAAAGATGAATTGTTGCTCTGATTTTAATTCATTAAATTGTGCTATGATCTGTTACAAAACAATTGGATCATCTAGTTTATATGAAATTCCTAGGTGCTGATCACAAATGGAACTTGAAATTTTCTTCATACTGACAAAGGTCCTTCAAATACCTCCATCGCTGTAAGTCTGATCTCATATAAGGCATGATAGATATTTCCCTACCTCCACTAAATGACTAATGAGAAAAGACAAAGGAACCCCATCTTGTCAGCTAGTAGACTCAGGGCAGCCTCAGGTGTTAGTGCACAGCGCTGTTTCACACGGATCTCTCGGACTTTGTGTTTGTAGGAGTTAGCCCAGCCTTTCCTCCTTGGAGCTGCTGGGAGGATTTGAAAGGTGACTTACGTTAGCCGCTAACAGCAAATCGCTGTGTCACTCAGCCAAGGCATGAGACTCTGGCTTTTCAACTCTTCTTTTTAAAGGTGGTTACAAAGGACTGTAAACTGTGCCTGATACTGCTTCTGTTAGGTAGGCAGAATAGGGACTATGGGGGATTGTCGCCCCAGTGCCTGCATAAGGTCACAACAAAGGGGCTGAAAAGAAATCAGGCACTCATCAGACACCTATGGAAAGATCCAGAACTGAGCATGCTCAGACACAAGCCCCCTAGGCCCAGGCAGGAAGTCCCCTGGGGGCACAGTGGAGGCCCAGCCACATGATAGTACTCAAGACATACCCTATAAGGTCCTTACAGCCAAGAGAGTCCTGAGGAGCAGTTTATGCAATTGAGGGAAAACGAGACAGACAAGGCATGCAGGATGCTCACCTTTCCCGATGTCAGGATCAAGAGAGAAAGACGATATTCTGCAGCAAGCTTATACCTACCGTCTTGGGGCTATCAGCCTAGTAAGCACATACATAACACAGAGGGAAAGTACGAGAGTTAAGATGGTGACTTACCTGTAAATGCCCCTGAACTGGTTCAACCTTGGATGTCCTGAGCTCTCTGCAGGGGGAACAACCTATGATCCTTATCAGAAGAGAGTTGGCTGTGCTTTGGGAGGAGCAAGCAAAAGAGCCTGATTGATCTTATGGACAGATAGCATTGGGGCATATAGTGAGCACCCACGTGCTTGTAAGGAGCATCTTAGAAGGAGCACTGTTAAGAATGTGACTGATACTCATTTCCATCTCACAAATGTGAAGGCCTTGCTCCACCAGACCAGCCTCCAGACTCCTGATATATAGAGCATAGAGCATTTGACTGCATACTTTCTCTTCCTGGTCCTCAGCTTCCAACAATACTCTACACTACGTCTATCTCTTTAACATAATAAACTCTACCCATTGGGATTATAACCACAAAGATCCAGGTTAGGATTTACAATACATATTTTTGGAGAACAATATCCTTTCCTTTAAAATGTCATCTAATCTCTTTTCTGTGACAGAGTTTGAGAACCAAAATTCAGATCATGAGTTATACTTACATTTTACACAAATTCCTCAAATTAATTACTGTGATGTCAAACATACTACCAAGTATCAAGAAAAATTGGAGGAAGAAACCTTTTTACTAATTTCACTTTTACTGCATTAGCATTTATTTCTGGAAGCATGTAACCTCGTGTTTTCCAGTTTTCCATTTAATTGCCACAATTTTTTAGCTGAACAAGAAGAAAGAGAACAAAACAAGTACAAAGAAAACAAAACAAATTTAGAGCAACAACAAATGATTGTTAATGGAGATTTCTTATCTACTAGACCCACCTCTACTCCCAACCTTGCTAGTTTTTTGTAGCAAAAGGCAGACGCATTTTTGATGATGTTCTGCCAAGATCTTTTTTGCAAGATGGGAATATTACATGGAAGTATAGAAGTATTAGAAGATAGAGAAAGAAGTATTAGAAATGTACAGTAAGTAGAAGGCAAGACTGATGACTTTATTTTAATCATTTTAGTGGGGTCTCATACAGCTTTTATCACAATCCATACATCCATCCATTGTGCCAAGCACATTTGTACTTTTGTTGCCATCATCATTCTCAAAACATTTTCTTTCTACTTGAGCCCTTGGTATCAGCTCCTCATTTTCCCTCTCCTTTCCCCTCCCTCCCTTCTTCCTGAACTCTTGATAATTTATAAATTATTATATTTTTTTCATGTCTTACACTGACCAATGTCTCCCTTCACCCACTTTTCTGTTTTCCATCCCCCTGGGAGGTGGTCAAATGTAGATCATTATGATCAGTTCACCTTTTCTCCCCCTACCTTCTCCCTTACCCTCCTGGTATTACTACTCTCATTATTAGGCCTGAGGGTTTTATGTGTCTTGGATTCCCTGTGTATCCAGCTCTTATCTGTACCACTGTACATGCTCTGGTCAAGCCAGAATTGTAAGGTAGAATTGGGGTCATGACAGTGGGGGGGTTGGGGGGGAGAATTAAAGAACTAGAAGAAAGTTGTACATTTCATTGGTGCTATACTGCATCCTGACTGGATCATCTCTTCCTTGTGATGTCCAATTGTCCACAGATGGGCTTTGGGTCTCCACTCTGCACTCCCCTTATTCACATCAGTATGATTTTATTTTCTGGGTCTTTGATGCCTCATACCTGATCCCATACACACCTCATGATCATACAGGTTCATGTGCTTCTCCCATGTGCACTTTGTTGCTTCTTGGATAGATGGCTGCTTGTTTATCTTCAAGCCTTTAAAACCCCAGACACTATGTCTTTTGATAGCCGGGCACCATTAGCTTTTTCCACCACATTTGCTATGTAATGTCTTCAGCGATCATGTCAGGAAGGTGAGCATCACAGAATGCCAGGTTATTAGAACAAAGTGTTCTCATATTGAGGAAGTACTTGAGTAGAGGTATAATGTCCGTCTGCTACCTTAATGCTTAACATATAAATATATGTACATAGATCAGTTTCCCTATCGTTATATATAAATATATTTACATATGTACATGCCTGTATTTAGACCTCTATAAATGTCCTTTGCCACCTAGTTCTTTCCTCTATTTCTTTTTACTTTTTTCTTATTCGGCTTTCATTTGAGTTTCAGTAATTCCTCTTGGCTACATTGCCCTTGATCAAACCCCACCAGGCATCCTACACCCTCCTCGTCATCTATTTTAGATCACTTGTTGTTCCCTTGTCCCTGGATTGGTTGACACCCCTCTTCCTTTTCCCCCTCTCTGGTGTCCTCCTGGAACTGTCAGTCCTGTTGTTTTCTCCTCCGGATTGTTTATCCCACCTGTCTTCTCTAGATATACATGCAGAGACAACAATAAGCACAAAAACAAAACAGAGCAAAACAAAGCAACAAAACAGCAAGAACAAAAATCAACAACAAAAAAAGAAAAGTCTATACATAGTACCAGGTATGTTTGTTGACCTTTAGAAGTGTTTTCAAGTCAAGTCTGATGGGGTGCCACACCCTTGCCCCAAAGTCTGCTTTTGGTATTTCCCAGGACTTCATTGATTTGCTCCTCTTGCTGCTCTATTGCATGCCCTTATCATTTACCCCAGTGTGGTAGGATCAGATCTGGCATAATTCCCACTCACTGTCTCCAGTGTTGCCCTCCATAGCACTATGGGTCAGTGAGAGACATCATGTCTCATGGTGGGGCCAGCCCTGTGGTCCTCTCTGCATTGGCTACTGTGAGCAGAAATATCACCTTCGGGGCTTGGTGGGCCAGGATATGTTCCACTTTCTCTGCTTCCTTCTTTGTTTGCTCTCTTGTGCTCTGATCAGATGCACCCCTTTTCTGAGCTGTTGTTTCAGTGCTGTCCTCTGGAGTGAATTCTTCTAGGGGGAGCGAGGTGTCCACGTAGTTGGGATTGGAGTGGGCTCACAGACCTCTATTGGTTCCCTGCTTCATGCCAGCATGCTGCATTCACGTCTTGTCACATAGGGTTGAAGTCTGGTCCCTCTCACCCTCTCCTGTAGAGAAATAAATAATACTCTCCCCTTGGGTGGGTTAGTGCCCTGTTCCCCTACTACCAATGTATTTTTGTCTTTTTTTTCCTTTCCCCCTCCTTTTTGGTTGGCTGCCATATATATCCCTGCATTGGAGAGACTGATGACTTTTTAACACAGCTAAAACATGTCTTAAAATTAAACTGTGCATAAGCAATTGTGGTGAAGAAAGCTGATGGTGCCCCGCTATCAAAAAGTATAGCGTCTGGGGTCTTAAAGGCTTGAAGGTAATCAAGCAGCCATCAAGCTCAGAAGCAACAAAGCCCACATGGAAGAAGCACACCAGCCTATGCAACCACGAGGTGTTGAAGGGATCAGGTGTAAGGCATCATCAGAACAAAAAATCTTACCATAGTGAATGATGGGGGGAGTGTGGAGTGGAGATCCAAAGTCCATTAGTAGGCCACTGGAGATCCCCTTGCAGAGGGGTCTCGGGGAGATGAGCCAGTCAGGGTGCGATGTAGCAACGATGAAAAATACAACTATCCTCTAGTTCCTAAATGTTTCCTCCCTGCTCCCACTACCATGACTCGAATTCGATCTTGCAAGTCTGGCTAGACCAGAGGATGTACACTGGTACAGATAGGAACTGAAAATCCAGGGAATCCAGGGCGGGTGAGCCCTACAGGACCAGTGGTGTGAGTGGCAAAACAGGGAGGGTAAAGGGAGAATGGGTAGGAAAGAGGGAACCGATTACATGGAACTGTGTGTGACCTCCTCCCTGGGGGACAGACAACCGAAAAGTGGATGAAGGGAGACGTCGGACAGGGCAAGATATGACAAAATACCCATTTATAAACTATCAAGGGCTCATGTGGGAGAGGGGAGCGGGGAGGGAGGGGAAAAATGAGGACCTAATGTCGGGGGTTTAAATGGAGAGAAAATGTTTTGAGAAACGATGTACAAATGCGCTTTACACAATTGATGTGTGTATGGATTGGGATAACAGTTGTATGAGCCCCTAATAAAATGTTAAAAAAAATAGTTTACATGTTCACTTTATACTTAAAAAATAAAAATTTGAGCATTATAGATTTAAAAAAAATTAAATTGTAAGCATGTTAGAGTTTTATTAACAATTCAGTAATGATTTCACTTCAATTGTGAATGATCATAATTTCATTATGGGTTCCTCCTTGAGAATGATATTGAACCATATAATTTTAGAATAGAAATTATTTTATAGTCTCTTCTTTTTGTCAAGTATATTTTGGCCAATGAAACTTTGCAATCATTCAAGATTCTATAAATTATTATCTGTTAAATAGTTGTACTATATTTTAGCAAGCTAGTAAGGATCACCTTGATGATGCAAAGGTCATGCTTAATTTGCCTGTCACAGGAAGTTAAACTGACAGACGTCGACGTTCTCTTCCTTGCTCCATCTACTTCCAGAATCACTAGTCAGATCTTGTAATGGTCTTGTTTGGTTTTTGTTTTGATTTGCTAGCTTTGTCTCATTTGTCTCATTACTCATAGGCTAAGTAGTCAAAAAGTCCTCCAACCACAGCTCATTCTCATCAGTTATGACTCATAGTGACGTTGGAAGTTCAATCTCACTCAGTGGGTATTAGGACAAACACCTGGCATTCTGCACCGGTAAAGATTACAGCCTACAAGACCCCATGGGGCAGTGAGTGGAAATCATACTTGACACAGCAATAGCATATATGAAAGCAGACAACCACACCCCACCCACAACCCCAAGCATAAGGAAACGGAAAGCATTTTAAAAGAAGGATTGGCTTGTCAGGGCTAGGTCTTATCCAGATAAAATATTCATATGCACATAATTTTAGTATCTCAGACATTTTTCCCAGGGGATTGGCCCACCATTTGTGGCTTCTTCCTCTTCTTCAGTGGAATATATATGTATCAAAAATAAAAGACCTAAAGCCTCGGACATGAGGTCATTGATTTTTATTTGTAAATGAGGTCTCTTGTAAAGAAGACCCAAGAAAAAAGTTAGCTCACACAATTCTCTTAAATCTCCTTCTGCTCCTGCCAGACTATATATATAGTCATCATGAGTAGGTTTCACAATACACCTCAGGGCAAAGAAAGTGCAATCACTTAACTTTTTTTGAGTTTAACTTTACATTATTTTATTGCAGCCGATTTTCTAACACCATCAGGATTTGATAATCCACATGGACCAAAGAATAGTTTACAAGTGCTTAGTGGGTAAAGAAAGAGCCCTCCTGGCACAGTGGTTAAACATTAGTTTGCTAACCAAAAGATTGCCAATTTGAACCGACAGCTGCTCAACAGAAGAAAGATGATTACCATATTTTTCCTTAACCATTTATAGCCTTGGACAGCTTATTGGCTAGTTCACTTCATCCAGCAGGGTCACCATGAGTCACAGCTGATGCGAATGAGCTGTGGTTGGAGGAATTTTTGACTATGTAGCCTATGAAATATATAGTGAGACAAAGCAAGAAAAACAAAACAAAAAACAAACAAACAATAACATAACAAGATCTGCTCAGAGATCCTGGAAATAAATGGGGTGAGGTAGAGAACGTATGTCTGTCAGTTTAACTTCTACTGATGGGAAAAGTATTCAAAGAACAATTACTATTCAATACCTCAAATTACTTTGGGTTAGCACTTACTTTTACAGAAATTAAAACCTGTCTTTGGAAGATTTTATTTCTTTTGAAAAGAACAGGAAACTGCCTTTAACGATAGTTTGCAGGAATTATGTCTTGAGAAAACAGAAATAAGACAGTAATTCTTGATGGGTTCTGTGCTTCTAGTCAGGCCTTAGTTGTCAGACTAGATATGGACAATCTCTTCAGTAGAACAAGTAATACCTCCCTGTGAGTAATATAGTGCAGATACCTCTATTCCTATGATAGTAATATGTTTAAGCATAATTTCAATTACTACCAACTACCCTTAAAACTTTTGAAGGGAAATGCATTGAAAATAATGGACTATTGAAAGGAAAACTCTAATTTCTACTTCAATATAAAGTAAACGACTTTGAATAGATTTGGTCTTCAACTATGGCTTTCAAATTATTCCCTGAAATACCAGCAGAGGTATAGCTCATCCTGGGGCATACACAGCTTCATCTTTTGCCTATAGAGTGCCTGGTGGCCTAAACCAATGACCTTGCCATTGGCAGCCCAACACCTAGTCCACAGGCTTCTTAAAAAAACCATAGTATAGCTTAAATAAAAAAAAATTGTGTGTACATCTAACTCATTTTTATTGCAGTGATCAGGAACTGACCCTGCTTTGTCTGTAAGGTATCCCTGTATATGATGTATTTCGCTATATTTGTGGTCATTAGGTGTCCTGCCGTAGGTCTGACTCATGGTGACCCTGTGTAAAACAGCACAGCACAGTCTGGTCCCGCACCATCCACATGATTGTTGGTGTACAGTAGCGCATTGCTGCAGCCACTGTGTCAGGTGATCTACTCTGGGACCTTCCTCTTCTTCGCTGCCCTTCCATTTTATCCAGCATAGTACCCTTTTCCAGGGACTGGTATCTCCTGAGAACACGGCCAAGGTTTGTGAGACAAAGATGTTTTATCCTCATTTCTAAGGAGTATACTAGCTGGACTTCTTCTCAGACACACTCGTTTGTTTTTTTTGTAGTGTGGGATATTTTCAGTATCCTTTGTCAGCAACAGAATTCAAATGCATCGATGCTTCTTTGATCTTTCTTATTCAATGTCCAATTTTCACATACAATCGGCAATACCATGGCTTGCATCAATGCTTTTTTCGAGCATATGAGTGGCTACCTGACACTCAGTCGCATATGTTGTTGCAACAGTGATTTGAAAAGAGATTAAGATTTTTTTTACAGGAGGAAATGAGTAGTTGATAACAATGAGGTAAGAAAGAAGACATATTCTAAAGTTGATTATGGTACAATGCTTCTTAATATGACTGAACTATTGAATTGTATAATATGTGGATTATGTGGCAATAAAATTGTTTTTAAAAAGATTTTTTACATGCTCTGGTCTAGCTGGATTTTTACGGTAGAATTGGGGTCATGATGGGGGGTGGGGGTGAGAGAAAGGATTAAAGAACTAGAAGAAAGTTGTGTGTTTCATCGGTGCCATACTGCACCCTGACTGGATTGTCTCTTCCTTGTGACCCTTCTGTGAGTGGATGTCCAATTGTCTATAAATGTGCTTTGAGTCTCCACTCTGCTCTCCCCCTCATTTACATTGATATAATTTTTTGTTCTGGGTCTTTGATGCCTGATACCTGATTCCATTCTCACCTCATGATCACACAGGCTGGCGCGCTTCTTCCATGTGGACTTTTTTGCTTCTCAACTAGATGGTCGCTTGTTTATCTTCAAGCCTTTAAGACCCCAGTTACTATAGCTTTTGATAGCTAGGCACCATCAGCTTTCTTCACCACATTTGCTATGCACCCATTTTGTCTTCAGCGATCGTGTGAGGAAAGTGAGCATTACAGAATGTCAGGTTATTAGAACAAAGTGTTCTTGCATTGAGGGAGTACTTGAGTACAGGCCCAATATCCATCTGCTATCTTAATACTTAACATACAAATATATGTACATAGATCTACTTTCTTATCGTTATAAATAAATATAATTACATATACAGGCCTGTGTTTAGACCTCTATAAATGTCCTTTGCCTGCTAGTTCCTTCCTCTATTTCCTTTTACTTCCACCCCTCTGCCCCTCTATCATGACCCCAATTCTACCTTACAAATCCAGCTAGACCACAGCATATACACTGGTACAGATAAGAGCTTACAACACAGGGAGTCCCGGACAGATAAATTCCTCAGGATCAATAATGAGAGTAGCAATATTAGGAGGGAAAGAAGAAGGTTGAGGGAACCAATTGTGACCCAAACATTGTGAACTGATTGCAATGTTCAACATATAATTCCCTTGCAGGGGGACAGACTACAGAAAAGTGGGTGAAGAGAGACAGTGGTTGGTGTAAGACTTAAAAATGATAATAATTTATAAATTATCAAGGTTTCATGAGAGGGGGTGAGCTTATATCAAGGGCTCAAGCAGAAAATGTTTTGAAAGTGATGATGGCAACATATGTAAAATTGTGCTTGACACAATGGATGGATGTATGAATTGTGATAAGAAGTATAACAGCCCCCAATAAAATTATTTTTAAAAAAGATTTTCTAGAAATATAGAAACAGCCAGATTAGAGAGAGAGATCATATATACCTGGACTAGAAGCATTTGTTATTTAGTGCATAGCTTAGCACATAGCCTTCCCTGTGGACTACACCTCTAAGAAAGAAAACAAAAATCTTCACAAGTAGATTATGAAGCAACGTCACAATAAATGGAAAAAATAATGAAGTTGCGAATGATTTCCTTTTACTTGAATCCACTTTCAGCAGCAGTGGAGCAGCAGTTTAAGCACCAGACAATATATTTCATTGAACAAATCTTATACAAAAGATCTCTTGAACATGTCAAAATACAAGAACTGATATGAGCCTAACCCAACTAATGTTATGTTAAATTAACTTTTATGGATGCAAAAGCTGGAAAATCCAAAAGGATGACTATAGAATTTATGCCATTGAGTTATGGTGTTGATGGTTAATATTGAATATACTATGGATTGCCAGAGCATAAACAAATATGTGTTTTGCAAGAAATATAACCAGAATCAAGGGTGGAGAGAGTCTCACATAATTTGGGCATGATATTATGGTGTGTTGAAAAAGGAACCACAATAACAAAAGTATGAAACCCTTAATGAAATGGATTGACAAAGTGGCTGCAACAATGGGCTCAATAATATATATTTTGAAGAATGTACAAAATTAAGCAGCATTTTGTTCTGTTGTACATGGGCTCACTATGAATTGCAACCAACTCAAGGGGACCTAACAACAATGTACACACACACAAACAGAGAGAGAGAGAGAGAGATTTCCTTCAAAGACCTGGCCCATGGCCCATGTGTTCGTGTAGGCTGAGAAGTCAAAACATTTTAGATTAGACAGCATGTTGGCTTACTTTGTAAATCAATTGACTTGATAGAAATAGTGTTGGGTGAGAATGCAGATAGATATAGGAAGTGAGTTGTGCCAACCTATCTAGTCTGTCATCTGGAAGCAGAACACACCCAAATAAAACATTTCAAGTGACTGATTGTATTATATTACACCTTGTAAAAGTTGATTACATTTCATTGCATTAGATTATACTGAAACAGATTCAAATATAGTTTCCAAGTAGATTCTATTTGGCCAAACCACTTGGAACAATAACCTAACCATGTGATATATAACATTAATCATCAGAGAGGGTTTTCTTTTTAAATCATTTATCAGCATGCTCTATTGCCCTGTTAATAAAATAATAAATGATTTCTGACATTATATTAAGAATATTCCAAAGAGTAGAACCACTACTTGTCTGTCTGTCACTTGGAGGTAGGTGTCTTACATGTTGCTATGATGCTGGAAGCTCTGTCACCAGCATTTCAAATACCAACATGGTCACCTATGCTGCAAAGGTTTTTAGCAGAGCTTTCAGACAAGACAAGACTATGAATAAGAAATATAGTTGTTGTTACTTGCCATCAAGTAATTATTATTCATTAACACCACACACGTGAGGATGGCACGGGACCGTACAGTGTTTTGTTCTGTTGTGCATAGGGTCACAATGAGTCAGAACCAACTAGATGGCATCTAACAACATAGCAACACGTGTGTGTGGAAGAGAACTGGTCCAAAGGACTTTAAAGGCTGATCAACAGGAACCTCTGGGTAAGTTTGGACTGTCAACCTTTCTGTCCTACTGGTTGACTGGTTACCATCTTGGGACTCTCTCTGTATATGTATATAGTTATATTATTAA
>NW_022103911.1:3980183-3987628 GCF_000313985.2 Echinops telfairi | reverse complement strand
TTATCCCACCTATAATTATTTAGATAGACATGCAGAGACATTAATAAGCACAAAAATAAGACAGAGTAAGACAAAACAACAAAAACAATGAAAGAAAGAAAAGAAAACCCTATAAATAGTTCAAAGTCTGTTTGTTGACCTTCAGCAGTGTTTTCTGATTGAGTCTGATGGGGTACCATGCCCTGGCCCCATGGTCTATTTTTAGTGTTCCCCGGGGACTCCATTCCTTTGCTCTGTTGCATGCCCTTAACGTTTCACCCAGTGTGGTGGGGTCTGATCACCTCCAATGTTGTCCCTTGAAGTGCTATGGGTCAGTGAGGGATGTCATTTCTTATGGTGGGGCCGGCTCTATGGTCCTCTCTGTGTGTTGACTGCTCTGAGCAGGAATATAGTTCTGGTACAAGGTGGGCCAGGATGGGTTCCACTTTCTCTCCTTCCCTCTTCATTTGCTCCCGTGTGTTCTGATCAGACATGTCCCTCTTCCTGAGCTGTAGCTTCAGTGCTTTCCTCTGGAGTGAATTCTTCTGGGGAGAGGGGGGTGTCCAGATAGTTGGGATTGGGACCGGCCCCGCAAACCTTTCTATTGCTTCCCTGCTTCATGCCAGTGTGTTGCATTTACATCTTGGTGCATCAGGTTGAAGTCTGGTCCCTCTCTCCCTCTTCTGTGGAGATATAAACAAAACCCTCCCCTTGGGTGGGTTAGTGTCCTGTTCTCCCATTACCCATTTCTTTTTTTTTTTCTTTCCCCTTTTCCCCTCCTTTTTAGTTGGCTGCCATATGTATCCCTGGATTGGTCTGGCCTCTGCCATACTGCCTGGACCTCATCACAGGAATGCATGTATACAGTAGCTTTTTCCCTATATCCTTTTTGCACTTTTAAGCTTACCTTAGGGTACTCATGTTGTACTTGTCCTTTTGTGCTTGGCTTACTTCTCTTAGCATAATTTCCTCCAATTCTTCCCGTGCAACGATGTGCTCCATGCTTTCATCACTGCGTTTTAGGGATGCTTAGTACTTTTAGTAACTTTCAGATGATACATATGGTATCTATCTTTCAGTTTCGGTTGACATCCATACACATATTAAATGCTTGACATAGAATTCAAGCTCTCACATTTTTTCATGTGCAAAGTTGTACAATACAGTACAATTGTTTACTTGCTCATTTAAAGCTGCGTGGATAAGTGTAAGGACAGCTTGTTTCTTTGCAGTAAAATTTGTGTTCTGCTTTTCTGAATTCATTTTTGTTCTTTTTCTTTTTATTCTTATTAGTAAAATCATTTCATCATTGTATTTTGCTAGAGGTTTATTCCTTATCATTCTTTGAATCGCGGGATAACTGCTTTGTTGTCCATATAAATATTAGTTCTCCTTAGTCATATTTTTTTCTTGTGTTTGTAATACTTACCAAAGGATCTGCCAGGCCCGCACCTGGAAGCCGCCAGCAGCTCCGCGGGAGAAAGGCTGGTGCTTGCGCTCTGTAAACATTATTCTCAGAAACCAACAGTTGGATGCTGTGAGTCAGCCATGATTCGAGGGCCCAGAGGTGTTTTTTTGTTTGTTTGGATGGATTTGGTTTGCTAACGTTTAGTCATATATTTTCTATTATATTTAGACATGGTTTTTTTTCTATTGATGTAAGTTTCCTGTGTTCCATGTTTTCTATCCTTTAAGAAAATCAGTTAAATTTAAGTGGCATTGCCCCTCTTTTTCCCCCGAACTTCATTTTATCTTACCATTTAACCTATTTGTTTGTTCTAATTTTAGGTTCCCCAGTTTTACTCTGATATACACAGTATATCAATATATATCTTAATTCTATTGTCTCTGTCTTTGCTTCTCTTACAGACACTTTCGTGGACAGGTTCCCCTTCCATCTCATCACCTGCCTTCTCCTGCAGTCGAGGAGGCTGCGTGTTTTCCACGGTATCCAGCTGACCTCTGCTTTTCCCGCTTCGCAGAACCCCCGTGCAGATCAAGCAAGCGTAGAACTGCTCAGGGAAAGCGAGGTGATTCGAACCAACTAGCCTCTCCTCGCATGAAAAATGGGGCTGTCTCCTCCTGTGCTTCAGACCTCCTTGACAGCATCTCTATAAATCAGAAATGACTTGGCAGCAGAGGGTCTGGGTATTATTGGTTCCTTGAAACTTTTGGTGGTGTTGTTTTTGTTCATAAGACAACTATTTAAAGAAAGGCATGCTTCTAAAAGTTCAAAAATTTTGAATCCATTTGATAGAGTTCTAGAAGTCCATTTAAAATATTGAACTATTTACTGAGATTTTCTTTGAATCATATGATAAATCATGTTCAGAGTGATTTTTCTGTAGCATTGTGTTTACAGGGGTTTGAGAAGTTGAATTTGCCACCAGAATGCTCAGGCTACAATTTTACTTTCATCACTTAATTACAGTGTGGCTTTGGCTAACTTACTTTAATTCTCTGTGTATAATTACTTCACTGACAAATTGGAAATGTCAAAGTACATTTCCCACAAATACTAATTTTAAAATAATTGTTAGCTGTTGTTAGCGTTGATCACTCTGGCTTCCTGAAAAAAGCAAATGGGACTGTTAAAAGAGTTGCAAAATGACGGCCAGTTTCTCCACTGAGTCTGAATTTCTTCAAATACCTAATACTTTAAAGAGAATGGCTTCCTTATTTTAGGTTGTCTCTATTATGAACTAAAATTGAAGACACAGTTCCCTCGCTATAATTCCCCCTGCTTGGTAGTTAGAAAGACGTCTCAGACACAGCCATTATGCTACTTACCAGTCTTTCTCTGATATTTATTTGTGTGTCTGTTTCACTTTATACATAGGTATTTTTAAGGAAAGTTTTAGAAAACTCGTGCTTTAAATTATAAGCCAAATCAAGCTTATGGATTATTTATTTTTGTTTGTTTGTTTGTTTACTTAGATATGCAATCCTGATGCTTGGACATTGGATCTAATTTTTTTTAATCAAGTTACCAGTAGTAGCAATTGAGGTGTGAGACTTTAATCCTCATAGTAACATATGGAATTGACTCTGAATGTTACATCTATCATAGTTTGCTTATAAAACAATGTTAACTATGCATTAATGAGCAAACTCTCCTCTACCCAGTACAAACACACGTGGACATTAAATGTTTAAACAAATCAGACTAATAAAGCCTCCGTTCCTTTACCACATGAGATACAGTCGCTTTTTAAAGTATTCAGTTTGGGTTCAGGAACAAGACCAATTGCAACTGATTTGATTGAGCTTTTTATCTCTAACAATTTTAGACCTAAAAATTTAAAAGAAAATGTGGTTAGAACTTGAGTTTCTCTTAGGACTTCTCCATCGGTGCTTTTTCAACTGTGTTGAAAATAAACAAAGAGGACATGTAGATACATTCTAGAAGAGAAGATTAAACCAGATGTCATAACACTGTTTCTGCTGTTCTGGTTAGCTGATGACGAGTCAGCCCCTGACTCATGATGTCATATGTAAAGAAAAGTGGCCCGGTTTATTTTGCCTCTTGCCCATGATATGATGTTGATCAGACCTCTGTGTTCCACAGTTTTTTCACTGGCTGATTTCCAAAAGTAGACCACTAGACTTGTCTTTCTAGTCTGTCATTGTCTGGAAGCTAAACTGAAACTTTTCCAACTTCATAGCAGCCAAGACCAGCCTCCAATGACAAATGGATGGTGGTTTATGAGGTGAAACATCCAGGTCGCCTGAATGGAAGATAAGAATTTGCCATTGACCGCCACAGCTCTGAAGATTGTATGTTTAATATGCAAAATGCAAACTTAATAAACTCTAAAAATCTTGTTTCTCTACCATTAGTCAAGTAATATTGTCAATTAAGAATAAAATAATTATCTGATATGATCCTTACCAAAGAGAATACAACTACTAAATATAAAATGTAAAATAAAAAAATTGTCAAAGTTTACTAGTATCTTTTGCATAGGCATTCCTTTGCTATATTTAGAGAGCTATGCTCATAAAGGGCTTTAAAAAAAGGCAATTTGCATGAAGTCAATTCTGACACATAGATTCCTTATGGGACAGAGTAGACTTGCCCCATGAGGTTGCCAAAATCATAAGTATTTACAGAGGCAGACTGCTATGTCTTTTTTTTTCTTTCACCACAGAGCAACTGGCAAGTTCAGGCCCTCATCCTTGGCTTAGCAGTGAAGGGCTTAACCACTGTGGCACCAGAACCTCTGCTCTCACGCTAGAGGTCTGAAAAACAGGAGTAGAAGAAAGATCGCCGAACACAAATAGATTAGTTTCATTTAAAGGACAGTTTGTTGATGGACAAAAGTGCCTAGAGAACTCTGGATGTGAACTTCTGACAATAAATTAGTTAAATGTTTTGTTATTTTCACTTTTAATTTTAAGATAGATAACCTTCCTCGAGTACATTATTTATGCCAGTTAAAAGTAAGGACAACAAAATTCTTTATACAGTAAACGTATCTTTTATTTCTGCTTCCATTTTTCTCTTACAAGCAAATTATTATTGCTGTAAACTGATACCCTGTCCCAGGATATGCTTGACTGACTTGAGATTTCTATAACGTGTATTCAAATTTTGAGGCATTGAAGGCGAAATAGAATACTCAAAGTTTATGTACCAAAAATCGATGTCTGTACTATTATAAGTGCTTGTTATTGTTCACCAGAATTTACTGTACCTACCTAATTAGACAGTCAAAAGTTTTTAAGGGAAACTTAGTGTCTCTCAGTAGTTTATTTAGCAGGAATTTTCCAGTTATTTAGCTGTAGGAAGTCTGCTGATATAAGGGCAGAGTATCATTTTTCAGCTTTGACATTAGCCTGTGGTTAAATTTTTAAAAAGAGAGAGATTACTTCTTGGTCAAATTAAGACATTTTTTCAAGAATCCCAGGGGGGAATGCACTTACTTTCTTCATGTAACAGGGTTTGGTAGGGAGTTTGGGTCAAAAGCTTTGTCCTGAAAGTGAAGTGAGAACTCACAGCTGAGAAATGTATATTTAAAACCAAGGTTCACACGAAGTATCAAAAGTTCAAGGTCTGTCTTTGTTTTCATTTCAATGTATTTCATATCTCGTTAGCAGAAAGAAAGGCAAATGTCATTGGGTATTTGGACTAATTTGTAGCCCTGATGTCAGGACAAGGGGTGGTGATTAAGAAAGAACCTCTCCCTAGACACTGCCACAGAGCTGACAGTTATTTTCAATGCGCCAGCTCTCCTTTCCTCCTTTTGTGCCATGTGCTTTTAGCTGTAGGCATGGTCGGTCAAGTGTGTTTACTGCTTTATACCAGAGACCAAATCCGAGAGAGTCTTGTAAAGTGTATGTGCATTTTTGTGCGTTTCCATCAACGTTATCTAGAACTGTCCAGTTTGTCAAAATCATTTGAGCAGTTTTAAAATTTTTTCACAGTAAGACATGAACCATAATGTGAATTATGGAATAAAAAAATGTGCTTTGTTATACTTCATTCTTAACAAAATATTTTGAAAACAATGGAGACCTAACATATGTTCATATTGTTAAGGGAACACAATTAAATTATTTTTATGCTTTTCTTCTACCATAAAATAGAAAAAAGGGCAATATTAAAAAATTTTTCTTCACCACCCACCTATTTTTCTACATTTCTTAGGTTGGTTTAATACACAAAATAGGAAATAGAAGTATCAGACAATCTTTTTAAAAAAGCACACACAAAAAAAGCACTTTTGGAAACTATCATCATAGAGCAATTTTTTTAAATTAAGGCATTTCTTATGCCTCACTACATATGTATTTTCTTACTTCTTAAGTTACTTTATTTATTTAGTTTTTGTTGACAACTGCTAGTCATTCCTCAATAATTGCTCTTACTTTCTGCTGAAGTAATAGAGTTTAAACTGACCATGTAGTCACTAACAAAACGATACCTTTCCCAGCGTCCTTTGCATCTAGTTGTGGCCACATATGGCTCTGTGTTCTCATTTGTAAAAGCTAGTAAGGCTTAAAGCAATACCTGGTGCTTCATAAGCAACACTGACATTTTAGGAGAAAGGAGATGTATTACAAAGCAAACAAATACATAAACAAGCAAACAAACAAGTCAATTCCAAATCTTGCTTAAATCAAATAACCATCACTCTTTGTGGTTTTTACACACTTGTCCATGTCTTGGAACTGCCAGGACTAGAACAGCATGTTGGCGCCTTTATTAGTGATGTAGGGATGGGGCAGAGTCAATTACTGGTTATTTTCTTGCCTCCTGCGGAACTACTATATGAGAGAAACAAAATTCTGTCTTAGATGAAATTTAAAATATATTTGTTACTTCGACTTATTGTTTAATCAATCAATACATATTTCTAGTGATGGATCTCTGTTAAGAGAACGTTGTTTAGTAAAAAGAAACTATTTGTTAATTTGAAACCAGACTACAGAGAATTGTTTCACAATAGTATTCAGTTCAATTTTATAAGATACATTCTTTCTGTATAGAATATATTCTTATTTTTAAAAAGATAAGAAACAGTGTTCAAGACAGGGATTAGTCAAATCTTCAGAATTATCAGTTTACTAGCACATAAGTAGACAGATTGTTAATTTCATGTTTATGCTCGACAGATTACTTTTCAAATTGAAAGCGCTTTTACATTTTTACAGGCAGGCACTATTTTTCTCATCTTTAATTTGCTTATTGATATGAATTGTGTAGCTATTACTGTATGAAGCTCTAAAAACAAAACAAAACAAAATCTTCCTGCCATTGGGCTGATTTTGACTCATGGGTCCCTGTGAGACCGAGGAGTGATTCCCGCAGGCTTCTGAGACGGGACATCATCGACAGCTTCAACTTTCTCTTGCAGAGCGGCTGGTACTTCCAAGCCATTGATCTTGAGGCTAGCATCCCAACATATAAGCCGTTATGCCACCAGGGCACGTGCAAAGCTTATACAAAGGCAAAAAAGATCCAGAGGTACATATCCATCCTGTGTATGTATTTGTGTGTTTAATTTAAAATAGCTTTCCATCAAAGCCTCCCATCCTTTAATCCTTTCTTTTCGATTGATGTCCTTCATGCAAAGGGATAGAAAGTTTCCTGGAAAATACTTAGAATTTCATACTGGAAGTCCATGTAATAAAACGACATGGGCAGGGAGCCGTATCTGACCTCCCTTGGCTTCTCTATTGCCACAAAGCAGGGGCAGACATGCCTTCACCCTGCACCCTTCTTTACCCTTTTCTAACACCAACCATTCTTCCCCTGGTGCTCTACTTGTAAGGCAGCGGTAACTCCATGAGAGGCCAAGCCTCTTAAGGCAGGCCTAAGCTTTGTTTCTCTAACAGCCTTGAGTTTTGTTTCTCTAACAAAGTCACCCTCTCCCCTGAAATGACACTGACCACACCTGGAAAGGCCCAAGTGATCACAATGACACCGACCACACCTGAAAAGTCGTGAGTGACCACAATTG
>NW_022103911.1:3978136-3979915 GCF_000313985.2 Echinops telfairi | reverse complement strand
ACTCCTTTGTTGTTTGCAGCCTCGGTGACTCTGCCTCTCTGGGGCCGAGGGATAACCGGCAGTAACATACTTCTATGCTGAGTTTCATAATTCATTGCAATGGCCACTTAGAACTCATACAATACTCACAATTATGGGGATTTACCAGAGAAATTAAAGGTTATCACAAGCCAGGGTTAGTAAACAGCGAGGATCTAGGCAGGGGTCCTCGGCCGCAATGCACGGTCTGGGGGGCCATATCTGACCTCTGCTGGCTTGCCTACTGCCACAAGGCAGGGGTCAGACCCAACTCCACCCTTGGTCTTTCTTTGTTCTAACACCACTCTGCTCTGTATTTATGCCTAATGACACCTCCTTGGGCATGTTACCTTTTGTGTAAGAAATAAAAAATGCTTCTCAGCCCCTTCACCTTCCGGCTTGCTGGAATTCTGTACCTGTTTCCAGGGGTGGCCTTATTTGGGTTGCCAGACCCCAAAGCTGTCAGTGCCCTGCTGTTTCCACTGATCTTGGACCTACAAGGTGACGCTCTAGCCACTGGCCTGTGATCTGCCTGCACCCTCCTTCCCCTTTGGGCATCCTTGGCCTGAAGCTCCAAAGCCAGCCTAACACAAGTTAGTCCGGTGGGAGTGGGTGCTGGAGTTGAAGAGTAGAGACTTGTCTAATCTCTGTCTTGTGGCAATAAGGTCGAATTGGATGTCCCTTCTCCTTTGAATAGTCAGAGGAGGTAAAATGGCCTCACCGTTTACTGGGTCGTTCTTTGCTGTTGTTTCAGGAAGGGCATGTGAAGTACAATTTTCAATTCTTAGAAGCTGTCTTTCGTTATTCCAACCTGAAATACAGCAAAGGAATGCATGATCTTGGGGGGGCATATCTTATGTCAACTTGAAGCTATGAGAAGTATGAGGCCACAGATTGATTCCTCCCTAGGTGTGGGACCTTTCTTCATAAGAAAGACAGTAAGCCCTTCTCTCTCTCTCTGGCCTTTCACTTTCATCCTTGCTGGGACTCTGCCTGCTTCCAAGCGTGGTCCCACCTGGGCTGCTGATCCTGGGAGCCAGCTTCTGAGCTGTCAGCTTCTGGGCACATTTCCACTGACATTGGATCGGCCTGACACTGCACCCATCAGCTGGTGAGCTCCCTGAACATGGCTTCCTCTTGCTGCATCGCCTGCCTCTGGCTGAGTCTGAAGAGGGCACCTGTGAGCACCAGACCCATCAACTTGAGTTGGACAAGTCTGGGTTGCTTTCTTGATATAAAATTACTTTGTGATATAGAGTTCTTTCTTACATGTCTAAGAGTACCACCGGTTTTGATTTTGTAGAACTCAGCCTAACACATATTGTAATGAATGTTCAAAGGAAGCTCAAGGGCGTGAAATGCCTTCTGGGCATTCCTGAGGCAAAGGCAATGCAGGTTCATCAAAAGGACTGATAGGAGGCCGGTCCAGGTAAGCTCCTGCTGGAGGCCTACGGCCATATTGCATACAAAGGTGATAGTTTAGGTAAGAAAGGATTGAATTGGAGGTTTTTTTAAAAAAAAGAATTGTGTTTGATATCCTGCTGTACTCAAATTATATTGCTTTCTTCTACCTACTGTTATGGACATAACCTGTAATAGAAATGAAAATTAAACCTCTTAAAAGGACCATTAGGAATTGCCTGCAAGGAAAGTTGTTTTTTAAACAGTTTTATTAGCACGTAATTGACATATTCACAATTCAATAGTCCAATCATATCAAGAAAAGTTGTTAAGTCATTATCACTATCAATTATGGAACAC
>NW_022103911.1:3971345-3977679 GCF_000313985.2 Echinops telfairi | reverse complement strand
AATCATAACCACCCCTCCTCCTTCAGGCAACTGGAAATGCTCACCAGGTGACCCCCTGGATTCATTTGTTGAGTGGAAGTCGGGGAGAAACAGCCAGAGAGGCAGGTTCGGTCTGATCCCTAACACCCATGATTATGGTTCATGGGGACTAGATGATAAATAAGAATGGACTAGCTGTCGGAAGTCTTAAAAGTTGCATGAAACCTGAGCCTGTGGCATGACTGAGGTTGAGGGGGTAGCCATTCCGTAGGGTTGTTGCACGTTTGTGAATAAACTAGTGGTCTGAAGGAGGAGCAGTTGCTTGGGGACTTCCTAGCTTGCTACAGGACCACCGACCCAGCGTGGCAGGGCTAGAACTCAGTTGAGCAGAAGAAGAGGAAGAAGTTTGACTCTGTGAGGTAGTGACTTAATTGAGGGTCTGCTCTAGATTTGACTATGCTTCTGGAACGGCAATGAAGATCTCCAAATAAGAAGCTAGGCTTGTCTCCAGAGCATTGGGTTGACAGATATAAGACATTTAGAAGCTGGTGATTCAAAATGGGGGGGAGAGATAAAATAAGACAGACTTACTTTGGAGAAAATGTTGATAAGGATTGAGTTGTAGGTGTTCAAAGTACTGCAATTGTGAGGCATAGAATATTTTTGTTTTGTTCACTTATAGGATATAAGATTTAAACTGTCTCAGAAACCCACAGGGACAAGACTACCCTGTTCTTATAGGATCTCTACTAGTCAAAATCAACTCAATGACAGTGAGTGAATTTTCCGTTATATGCATTTCAGTGTCCTCCTGCTAGGTATAAAAAATATGCATTATTGTCTTTGTTTGGTGATCATAGAAAGTTAAATAGTTGTGTACAAGTGTCAAATTGACAAGGGATTGTTTGTGATGGTTATAGGCTATGTCAAGAAGACACTCCTGGGTAGGGGGAGGGATGTAGCCCAATCCATCAGTCCTCTCTATTTGTTTTATACACACCCTATTTGTATAGTTTCATGCACTCATATGACAGTAGTTATAGGGACATGAATAGAAGAGTCGTATTAAGACATTTCACTCCACCAGAGCTAATTACTTTGAAAAGTCATAAAATTGATCAATGCTCTGGTGATTATGTAGGGCAAAAATGACAGATTTTAAAATATCTGTAAATATTTCATTATGATCTCTAAAAGAAAGTCTTTAAATATATGATCACAATGGTTTTATTCCCTAAAAGTAATAATTCTTTAGTAAAATCAAATATCTAGTTGTTCAGATAAAAGAAAGACATAAGTTCATTTTCAATGTTTAATATATAAATTTCTTACCCCTATCTTTTTGCCTTACATTTACTTTGTCTCTTAGACTCTCTTACTACAGTATTTTACCATAGCAGTGTGGTGGCCCTGCTCTAAATTGCCTTTATGCTAGGACTCTTTTCCTCTTAGAGACTGGATAAGGTTGGGTTTTGCCTTTCGTTTTATGTTATGCTGCAAGACTAGCTCAAAGCTATGTGTTCTTCTAGTTAGGGAGACAGATCATTTTACTTTTGTGATGTGACTGAACATGCTTAAATGCAATGCCTTTAAAACTAGACGGACCAAACAGTGTAATCAGGTTATGTATGACCAGTTCATGTCCACAATAAACACTTCTTACTATCTTCCCAACATTCCTCCAAGTTTCTGACATCTGGTTGCAAATTGATGATTGAATTTAATTTTCACTCTATTATTCTCAGCATTTTCTTACGATTTATTCCTTCCAATGGTGCACTGTTATTAATGGATATTCCAGCTCTGATGTCTTCCTAGGTGCTCCTTATGGGTTGAAGATACCTTTTGCGAAACTTTCAAAACTCAGTGAGGTTTGAGTAAACAATGTTCTAACTTCGTTATGTTACTTACATGTTTCTACCAAATTTCAGTTATGGCCCCCTTTCCCTTCTTGACATTGACCTGATGGGAGTCACTGATCTTTTTTTAGGCTAC
The DNA here is from genome assembly GCF_000313985.2 of Echinops telfairi. Classification (NCBI taxonomy): domain Eukaryota; kingdom Metazoa; phylum Chordata; class Mammalia; order Afrosoricida; family Tenrecidae; genus Echinops; species Echinops telfairi. The sequence continues at coordinate 3,975,705 of NW_022103911.1, read as the reverse complement.
TTTTCTTAGTTGCTAGAGGAAAACCTTGTATTTTGCCATTTGTTTCTTACATCCTAACAATAATTAACCACTCGACTATTATGTCAGTTTGTTATACTGTGTTGACTTGCTGTGGTGTTCAAGCTATGACAATGGTATTTTAACTAGGTATTTCCAATGCACATGGTGAATTGGTTTTGGTGGGGCTTCCAGAGTGAGATCAGACTAGGAAAATGAATAGCTTGTCATTTTTCATGGAGCTAACCACAAAAACTCTAAGAAGATCAGCAGAATACTATCTAATACAGTGCCAAAAGATGAATCTTTACTTTGGAAGGTATTGAAAACATGACTTCGGAAAAGCTACTTTCCCAAAGAACATTTCACCTTAATGAAAAGGATGGATCAAAGAGTTCAGAACTTCCATTTACTGATAAGGCATCTTTCAAAATCTGAAGAAATAGCTGCAAGCTTAAATTAATGATTGAAATGTGGAATGTATGAACTAGGAATCTAAGAAAATAGAAGTCATCAAAATATGAGCACATAAACATATATGGTCTAGGCAGTCATGAACTGAACTGAATTAGAAATGGTCATTTTGAATAAAATAATCAAATATTTTTTTAGACAAAGAAAAAATACAAGAGGAATAGATTCGCATTCACTGCCAAAAAGACAATCTCAAGATCGATCTTGAAGTACAATAGTATATGTGCTGGGGCATTATCTGTACACATAGAAGGAAATCCAGTTAATACAGCTATTTTTCAAATTTCTACACCAACCACTTACCGCCAAAGATGAAGAGGTTGAATAAATATTCCAAATTCGACAGACTTAACCTAATAAAACATGTAATCAAGATGCAGTGAAAATTGCAATGATTAGAATGAGAACACTAGAAACAAAGAGGAAAGATAAGTAGTAGACAATTATGGTGAGAGAAGAAATAATTGAGCTAAAGATTGCATGTTGTAATTTTGCAAAACCAATGATTTCTTCATTGCATACACCTTTTGCAACAGCCTAAGCAGTGACTGTATATGCCAAACCCCACCCACCCACCCCCCACCATGCAATACCCAGGAATCAAAATGACTACATCTGTAGAAAGATGCAATGGAGAAGCTCAATAACACTTGACAAAAGAAGGAGAAATTGTAGAATAGGCCATCAATTACTCAGATACAATTTTATAGTGAAGCTGAAAAGCCAAAATGCAACCTTGAGTATATCCCACCTGAATTTATAGACTATTTCAAGAAGGGATTTGATGCACTGAACACTAAAGAACAGAGGAGTTATGAGATAAAGTCAGGAACATTATACACGAAGAAAGTAAAAGGTCATTTAAAAAATCTAAACAAGAAAGAAGGAATAGATCAAAGTGGGTGTCAGAAGAGACCCGGAGACTTGCTCTTGAAGGCAGAGCTGAGCAGGACATATCAAAAGGCAGGGAGAGAAGATAAAGTAATACTTTATAATAAAGTACAAAATGCCTGAAGTTAGAAAAGCAAAAGGGCAAACCACTCAGCATATTTTAAGCTGAAAGAAGTGAAGAAAAATGCAAGCCTCAAATTATAAATTGGAAGAATCCTATCAGTGAAATATTAAATAATGCAGGAAGCATCAAAAGAAGATGGAAGGAATACAGTCATTGCAACTCTGCAAAATCAGTTGACATTTACCCATTTCATATGATCAAAGATGATGGTGTTCGGGAAAGAGACCCAAGCTACAATGATGACATTAGTGAAAAGCTAGTTTTCAGGAACAGTCTGAATACCAAGTGACATGTTTGAACTGATGGCTACAGTGTTGGGAGCATTCCCTGGTCCATGGCAAGACATTTGGAAGACAGATCCTGGCCAACAAACTGAACAAAGCTCATTACAAAGAAATGAGGCCCAATAGATTGAGAAAATTATTGAAAAATATGAGTATATCACATGCAAGTAAAATTTTTCTCAAGATACTTAAAAACAATGATTTCAGCAATGTATTGACAGGGGGCTACCAAAAATACAACCTGGATTCAAAATAGGAATTAGAACTAGAGAAGTCATTGATGAAATCAGATGACTAATGGCTAAATGCAGAGAAAGATCTTTACTTGTGTATTTCTGGCTATGTAAAGTCATCCAACTGTTTGAATCAGATTAAATTATCGCTAAAATTGAAGAAGGGGAATTCCAGAAAACGTATGTGTACTCATGATGACCCTGTCCATAGGTAAGTAGGCAATCATTTGAATGAGCCAGGGAATAGTGCATGTTTTAAATTAGGAAAGGTGTATGTCAGAGTTGTATCCTTTCCCCATATTTATGCAATCTGTATGCTAATGAAATAAAATGAGAAAAATGGACAATAATAAGAATAATGTGGCATCAGAATTAGAGAAAGACTCATTAAAACCTTCATATGCAGATGAAACAACATTGTTTGCTGAAAACGAAGAGGAATTGAAGCACTTATTGGTGAAATTCAGTCTATATCCTGTGGCGGGAATTACAACTGAATGTAAAGAAAACAAAATTCCTGACAACTTGACCTATGGATATTATTATGGTAACGAGATAAGATTGAAATTGTCAAGAATTTCGCTTGTTGGGGCCACAGGCAATGCTAATGGAAGCAGCAGTCAAGAAACTGAAGGGCGTATCACACTGGGCAGCTCTGCACAAGAAATCATAAAGTGTTCAAGAACAAAGATGCCACGTTGAGAACTAGAAAGTATTTCCAGTCACCCCATGTGTTTGTGGAAGCTGGGCCATAAACAAAGAGAACTGTAAAAGAGTTGGTGTGTTTGCATTATGGCGTTCACAAAGAATATTGAAAGCATCATTGGCTGTCAGAACAAACACATCTGTCTTGGAAGAAGTACAACCAGAAAGGTCTTTCCAAGCAATGGTGGTGAGACTTCATCCCATGTTCTTTGGACATGTTTTCTGGACAACACTGTCCCTGGAAAAGGACTTATTGCTTGATAAATAGAGGATAACCAAAATGGAGTAAAATCCTCAAAGACATGGGTTGACAGAGTGGTTGCAATAATGAGCTCAAACATTACAATTGTGAGGATGGTGCAGGATGGGGCAGTATTTAGTTCTTTTTTATATAGCATCACTATAAATTATAGCTGACCAGGGGAGCTTAACAATAAGAATAACCATATTGAAATTCTACTATTTCTATAACTATTTCATTTATGATGATTAAAGACTTTGATTTTAAAAGGAAGAAACCTTTAAAAGGAAGAAACACAATAGCAAAATCTCTTTGAAATTATTTTTAAGTTATTTTGTTGCTAATTTATTTTATATGTATTTAACAGTTGATTGAAATACAATGAAAAATAATGTTTACTTTGAATGTTTAAATGAATTATGGTCCTGAATAATAAAAATCATCCAGTCATATTCACTATAGTATGCTTACAAAGAGTGTATTTTAGTGAATCCCAAAAATATTTCCAATAATAATAAATATAGTATAAGTGGGTTTCAAATAATATTTGAGTGATTTTGGAAAGTGTTAGTTAAAAACATATTATTTAATAATTAAAATATATTACTTTATGCTTTTTCCAAAAAATTGTATTATTATTTTGGTATTGTGTTCATACATGCCTTTAATGGACTCTTTTAAGATTGAGTCAAACTAATGTTTAATTTTTTAGAGTATTCAGAGTTCAGGTCAGCTGTATGATCATTACATATTTGAATATTTTTATTATGAAATAAATTTCCTTTTCTCCCTGTAAGAATCTCATTTCTGGCCCTTGAGATATTTATTGTATCTTCCTTCTAGATTCCATATAGCAACTAGTCCTAGATTGTTTTTCTTCAGGTAGCTTATTGAATTAATTTTATTTCATTAGTTTGAGTTTCCTTTCTCTTTTAATTTTAGAGTTAACTATCAGACCTACAACAATGCTTTTGGGCGCAGCAACCAAGAGACCAGAGATGAATTATATTAGATAAATCTGCTGCACAAGACCTCTTTAGAGTACTGAAAGTCAAAGCTATGATTTTGAGGACGAAGGTGAACCTGACTCTCAGTACTTTTAATGGCTTCATATGCATGTGAAAGCTGGACCCTGAGTAAAGACAGCCTAAGAGCAACAGGTGCATTTGTCTTGTGGTATGGAGAAGAATATAGACAGTGCCGTGGACTCGTGTTTTATTAAAACATTTTATTGAGAGCGTTTACAATGCTTATTACAATCCATGCATCGATTGTATCAGGCATCTTTGCACATATATTGCTATCATTTCTTGTCTAGACAGTTACTTTCTATTGAGCCCTTGGTATCAGCTCTTCTATTCACCCCCTTTGCCCCACCTCCCCTCATGATCCCTGAATAGATTATAAATTA
>NW_022103911.1:3968420-3969491 GCF_000313985.2 Echinops telfairi | reverse complement strand
AAAAAGAGTGAGGATTGGGAGACCTCTCTTATTTGCTTTGGACGTGTTATGACATGGGTGATTTCCTGGAAAAGGACTTTGTGCTTGGTAACGTGGAGGGCCAGTGAAAGGAGGAAGACTTCCAAGGAGCTGGGTTCATAAGGCAGCTCAAGCACAGGAACAGTGGTGAGTATGGCAACAGACTGAGCAGTATCTCGTGCTATTTTAGCCAGAGCCACTTTGGCTGGGAACAGAATTATGGGGAGTTGACAACAATAATAACATTATATATAACAAGTGGGTTGTGGGAATCTATATGGAAAACACTGTTTTTTAAGTTGGTGGTAAAATCTAGAAGTCTGTCAGAAAGAACTATTCTAAACCCAACCTAAAAAATCTAGTACCAGATGGCTTTTGCTTCAGAATTCTACCAAACACTTATAAGAGAGTTAACACTAATTCTACACAAATTATTCCAAAATACAGAAAAGTGCAACACATTACCAAACTTTTTTGATGAAGCAGATATACTCCTGTGTTAGGTCAGTTTGACTAGAGAAATAAATTCAGTGACATTCATATATGTGTGAGAAAGAACTTTATGTCAAGTAATAGTTATCTATAAGAAAAACACACCACTGCAGTCCATCTGAAATCTGTAAGTTCCATACTAGTCCATAAGACCCTCTTCAGACTCACGCAGCCACATGCAATGACATAAATTTCAGGATGATCACTAGTTGGTGGGTAAAGGTCTTGTGGATCCAATGGCAGTGGCAGCATCTCAGGGCTGAGTGGCTCCCTGCAGGAAGGTGAAGGTAGAGAGACAGAGTTCCCTGGGCCCACCTTATGAGAAGGCCTCACCCACAAGGAGACACCATCAGACTGTGACCTGATTGACATGTTGAATGCCACCCCTACACATTTTTATATCTTCAGGTTGACATGAAATCATGTAACAACACAACCCTTGATACCAAAACCAAGCAAAGATACCAGCAGAATAGGAAACTATAAACTTATATCCCTTATACACATATATGCTAGAATGTCAACAAAATTTGACTTAATGGAATTCAACATTAGAATATG
>NW_022103911.1:3965771-3967593 GCF_000313985.2 Echinops telfairi | reverse complement strand
GCAATTCCGGCAATCCAGCCACAGGTAGCAACAGCAAGGCAGGTCACCAACAGTCAGCCAGATGACAGGGTCCAACAGTCCCCAGCTCAAGTGATGTATATACCATAGCGTGGCGAAGCAGTTCTTGAAGGAACCTCAAACTACAGTGACACAGTCCACATGTTGTGTAACTCACAAAGTGAAGCAGAGAACCATTTAAGGCAGCTGCACACTTGTCTGACCATCAAAGAGCAAGAGACCAAAAAGGCAAGGCTCACTGAGCCATTTATCTCTCCATCCTTCAATTAAACTGCCCTTCAATTAATGCCACGTGTCCATTGGTCAGGTTGGCACAGTAAACCTACCTATCATACCAATCTATAAATTCTTCTTCAGACTCACACAACACAGGCAGTGAAACCAAATGCAGGAAGACCACAGGCCAGTAGGTGGAAAGTCTTGTGGATCCAGTGATGGTGGAAGCATCTCAGGGCTGGTATGAATCTCCATGTAGCTCCTCCAGCTCCAGGGCTCTGGCTCTATCAGTGTAGCCCCATGTGGCTTATATGCAGGAGGATGAAGCAGAGAGAGTGTGTATCCCTCCTCCAAGGACGAAAACAGGAGCTCCCAGAATCTTCAGGAGAAAACTATGCACACAAAGAGGCACAATTGGCTATTACCTGCTTGACAGGCTAGACTCCACTCTTTCACTCAAATTGACAGGAGATTATGTAACTGCCACAGTTGCGTATTTGATCAATTTCCGACTGAAGTCACTGGTAAAATTCTCCAGTTTCTTCATCCCTAGCTTTGTGGTTCATAACAAATTTGAATAATAGTTGTATTGATTGAATTTCTTTGAAAGACTTTAGATATAATCTTATCACAGACAGCATTATACTTCATAATTGATTTTGAAATGTCCTCTTTGAAGATGAATGCAATGCCATCTGTCATGATTGTGTTATTCCCATCATGGTAAATCATATGGTTTTCTAATTCAAAATGGCCAATACCAGTCCTTTTCAGCTCACTAATGCTAGGATATCAATTTTTATGTGTTCCGTTTGATTTTTGAAGACTTCCAATTTTCGTACATTCATACTTCACACCTTCCAAGTTCAGATCATTAGCATATTTTTGCAGCTCTTTCTCCTTTCCCTGAGTCATGGCCCATCAGTAAATCAAGATTCAGAAGGCTCCTCTCCACGTTTTTGTCTGACTCATGCCATCCTGGACAACTACACTCCAAGAAATCAACTTATCCTGAGTCATGTTTCTAGTGACTTTGGACTCAGAGGGCCCAGCATTCGGCACTATGTCCAAGAGTGTTCTGTTCCCCATTCATTAGCCCATCAGTATCTGACGAGGTTTCAAAGTTATTCTTAGTGTTTTCATCAACTCCTTCCCCCCAAATGGGGAGCTGAGTCCTTTGCTGCAGATCTTCTTTGTGGGCATAGGTGTATTATTATTGACAATGATGCACTTCAGGGTATATATTCAAAGATCTGTTTTAAGGATAGGTCTACAAGTTGTCTTTAGTGGATAATGTGGTGATTGAGAGTGCTTTATGAGAGTGCTCAATGGAGAGTATACATGAAGGAGCAATCTTATCAATCTTTTGATTTTTCAGTGGAATTCCAAAGACCGAACTAGATCAATCCCGATCTCTACATTGCTGTAAATGATCCACCACATAATTGACTGCCTGCATTGCTGGTCTAAACTTATTTTACATTTCAACAAACTCTTAGCAACCACCAACTCATTTAATGCTGTCGCCAAATCATGGGGCCATCACAACCTAGCATGTAGAATACAGAGAAAAGGACTTAACTCATTC
>NW_022103911.1:3955739-3965370 GCF_000313985.2 Echinops telfairi | reverse complement strand
ACAATGATCATGACACCTAGTTCACTACTCAAAATCATATACAAAAGAGAATTTGGGTAGTGTCTGGTAAACTGAATAGAAGAAATACAAAACTGCCAAAAATCCCAGTGCGTGGCATAGTATACATGTTGCTAAGTTTTTAAATATATATTTCAAATTACATGAACAGAAACAAATATTCTGTACCTGAGCTCAAAGAGCAGGAGAATGCGGTGATAAGAAAGAGTAAGGAATGTAATATCTCCTAGAAGACCTTGATCATGAAAGAAGGGAAGACAATGCTAACAGAAGCAGAGGATTAATCATAATGGAAGAAATTCTAAGGTAGGTAATTATTTCTGAACATTATATAAAATTATAAATTTTATTATTGATATATCCATATCCATATGTATTTTTCAATCTCTCTCTATATTGATATTTTACCTATAAACTTTTTTGGAGAATTTCCTGAAATTCATACCTTGAGAATATATTTTAGAAAGCAGTGTCCTGCCAGTTCTAAGGTAGGTTCCTTTCAGCAAATTGAGGTGACCCTCTCTTTTCCTTTTAAGCAAAACCTATCAGTGTTTGGCAAGTGCCCTGCAAATATAAGTATGACTATATTTCTGTAAGTAGGTCATGAAATTAAATATGTCAAGAATTACTGGGAAGAATAACTTCATTGCAAATATTACAATACAATTTTTTTTCAAATGTGTATTATTTTTTCATTAACTGAATTATGTAAATGAAAAGTTCCTTAGAAATTTTAATTTATAAACAATATTTTCAAAAAGCTATGGTATAAAGCTTCCATGTACTGAACAAATTCATGTTTTTGTTGCTGACAGTTACTGTCATGTTGTCTCCGACTCATGGTAACATCGTGTACAAGAAAATGAAAAACAGCCCATTTGCGGAAAATATTCTGCTATGATCCATGGGGCTTTCATTGACTGATCTTAGAAAGCAGATTTGCAGGCCTTTCTTTTTTAAAATTAATACATATTTTTAATTTTTAGTGAGCTACAGTTAACATCATATAATTCAATAGTTGAATAATATCAAGGAGAGTTGTACACTCCTGTCCACAATCAACTTTAGAAGATTCTCTTTCAACTTATACTCATTAACAGAGCTTCTCCATTTCTCCCACCCTCGCTGTTGCCCACAAGCTATCGTTAATCCAGCTATTGCCTCTTACATCCACCCATCCAGGTTTCCCTGTACAAATAAACATAGAAAACAAGGGTAAACAATCAACAAGGACTCATCACGACGACATATAAAACTAAGAAAAATCTTAATCAGAGAGAAAGCAAAGAATATTAAAGCATTAGAATAAATTTACATTGGGTCCAGAGAGAAGTCAAATGTCAAGTTGTTACATCCTAGCCTAAGTACAGTTCATGAAATCCACTTTACGATGCTCTTTAATTGATATGGGGTCTGTTAACATGTCCAGTCTATGTGCATTGAAGACTCAGTTGGGGCTTAATCCACATAGGGATCCAGAATATAGATTTGGGGCTATCATTATCATCCATAGATTTTCCCAAACTAGGTATTTAGAATTTAGGTACTAGTGCTGTTTCTTGTTCCAGGTTTGTACCTTATTATTTACAGTCTTTACACAGACTGGTGTGCTTTTTCCATGTGGATCTTGCTAACTCTACCTTAATGGCTGCATGTGTGGACCCTTCTTAATAGGATGTCTTTTTTTTCCCCTACCAGCAATGTATCTTTTCTTTTAATTATACATTAGGTGAGGGGTTATATTTCAGATAATAAACTTTGTATTCAACAACTTAAACTACTCGTTAAAACACGCAACTATTTACTATTTCCCCAATTTGATTTCTCTTCTCCCTCTTGTAGACTATCTTCCATTCCACCATGCTACACCCCCCCCCCCCCCCCCCAGGCTAGCCTCTATGTTATCTTCCCTGCCAGGTACTCCTCCCCTTGGCTAACTCTAAAGTCTCTTCCTGGGCATGAACATTTTTTCTGCTTATAACAGTGGCCTCATATAATATTTACTCTTTTGTGATTGGCTATTTCATTCCGATAATATTTCCCAAGTGCATCTCTTTGGTTTCTCGGGTGAGAAATACCTCAGTCCTTGGCTTCGCACGAGAAAAAATTCATGCCAAAGCCTAGTTCGTGATCCAAGTAGGTTTTTATAAAGGATGAAGCAGTTCCGGGTGTTACAGTAAACTGAACACAAGCCAGAGAGAAAGAGAAACCGCAGCTCAACCTCGGGGAACCACAGCCCCAGCCACGCAGCACCATGGAGGAGCAGCTGGGAAAGAGGGTGGTGGTCTCAAAGTTCTAGCCTTTTGGGACCTTCCGCTGGGAAGAATGGTCAATGGTACTGGTTGACCCCGTTGGCTGAATCAAACCCAACGGGCCTAGATTGGGGCCCTCCCAAACGTACTGGCTTCCTGTCTCAAAGACCTGAATTTGCGCTTGCCCTCTAGCCTTTACCGACTTCCAAATTCCTGTAAAGAGGGGAGGGAGGCCTTAGCATGTAGAGGGACAACCCCTAGTCCCTGTTCTGCCACTTAACACATCATGTTTATGAGATGCTTCAATATTTCATCGGTGTTTTTAACAATGCATAGTATTGCATTGTGTGTATGTACCAAACTTTCTTTATCCATTCTTCTACTGATGGCCATTTAGGTTGTTTGCATCTTCTTAATAATATGAACATCTTCTTAATATTATGAATAGTGCTGTTATGCACATGGGATTGCCTATGCCTGTCTTAGTAAGGATGTTCCTATTAAAAACTCTCCACTATGGGCATGTTGCTGGTTAAAATGCGGAGTGGTGGCAGTTATTAACATCATAGTAACACACAAGCCACTAAAAATGGCTAGTGTATAGGCAAGTGGTTTAATGCCAAGAGACATAGATCAATAAATCTCAAATGTCTTTATAAAGTGAAAAATCATTGCTACCTGACCTATGAGGGTGAAATTTCTATTTCCCAAATCCATTACTAAATATTAAGATTCTTTCTGACTAAACCACACAGTATTAAAATTTCTGAGAGTGTATTTTTCAAGAATATAGCAATCAGTACTGTAACATGTTAAGCCTGACTTAATTAATCTCAAAAACAGTCTCCAAAAGAATTAACCCAAATCTGTCATAACCAATCTCTCTCTCTCATTTTCCATAAGATGGCAAATTAGTTTCCAAAGATATATAATAGCTTAAGTAAATGCAGAAGTAGCATATTAAAATAATTTAATTCCCCTGAATAAAAGTGAAAACTTGATAAAACTGCAATGCTTTTGAGAAGTCATTTGTAATTACTTTTATTGTCAGTTTTAGAGAAGAATATGAACTCCACTTGGCTTGGTAGGGGTAAAAAATCCCTAATGCTGTGAACTGAACAAGCAAAACTATAAAGCTATTTGGCACCCTTGCTGAATATAATCTAGTAACATAGTAAAAAGAGAAGTCAACATCACAGTGAAAAAAGAAGAAATGCTGTTGATTTATAAGGAAAACTCTTGCTGTCCTTTTACAAAATAGAAACTGTTATCAGAAGAGACTGAATGTCGAAGGAATGGTTCTCTTTGCATAAAGTTTTATATTTTGAACTGCAGAATTTAACACAGTAAATCAAAATTTTATACAGCATTTTTTAAAAAGGCAAAAGTTAGTTTTAGTGTGGGGTTAAAAAAAGTGTTTTAAAGACTCAATAGACCATCAATTCTATCACAAGGTTGAAAAAACAAACAACTGTAGTAATATCCAATTGTCACTTTCTTCCAGAACAGAATTTAAATGGGATTGAAGCATCATCTATATTTAACTCTACTCATGTTGCCATATAGAAATTAAACTTTCTAGTTGCTATTCAAATGTTCACTATATGGCTCTTCTTTGCTTCTCCATGTTCCCTTTTTGCTTCCTCCACTCTTCCTTTCTTTATTTAAATACATTAGCACCCATAATTTTAGGGACATTTAGGCCCCAGGAAAAGAGTTTAAACAGTAAAAGAGTTTAAACATGCTCTCTCAGCATGATCGAACCTTATCAGTGCATTTAACTGATATTAAATATTGTGATAATGAATAAAAATAGAGTGATAAATAATGATACATTAGGTGTGTCTGGATTTTAGAGGCTACATCTCACATTTTAAAAATTGTATAATTATTCCATATAAAATTTTCTTAAGTATTTCTATTTATAAATAGCATGGACCTTTTGATTTAAAAAGGAATATATAAAAGGAGCTTTTCATCAGGTTTTCTGTATCTAATAATACCTCAATGCTGTCCGTACGGTTCTCGTGGCTAATTGCTCTGAAGAGGGCAGCTTCTTCCTGCTGCTTGGTGTGTGCTTATTGTGGAAGACCAATCAAAATGCTTCAACAAGCTGATGAAACACTGGAGGCACTCGTGTGTGCTGGAAAATTGGGACACACTACGTCACCAACAGACCGGAAAAGATTCATATTGTCACCCATTCCAAATAAAGGTGACCCAACAAAATGCCCAAATTGTAGAACCATATCATTACCATCACATGCAAATAAAATTTTGCTGAAGATCATCCAACAACAGTGGGAGTAGTACATTGACAGGGAAGTGCCAGAGGTTCAGGCAAGATTCAGAAGAGGATATGATGGAACAAGGGATATCATTGCTAATGTCTTGGCTGCTTGGATCTTGGCTGAGAATCCAAGAAAGATTTTTGTTTGTGTCTTATTAACTATGCTAAGGCATTTGACTGTGTAAAGTATGGATAGGTTTAAGAATAGACATCCCAGAACACTACATTGTGCGCATGCAAAACCTGTTCATGGTTCAATATGTAATTATGCAAACTGAACAAGAACATACTACGTGGTTTAAAATAAGAAAAGGTACGCATTAGGGTCACATCTTCTCACCATATTTATTCAATCTGTATGCTGAGCAAATACTCAAAGAAGCTCACTTATATGAAGAAGAATCGAGCATTTGGATAAGAAAAAGGCTTATTATCAGTGCAGATGACACAATATTGCTTGCTGACAATCAGAATGATTTGAAGCACTTGTTGATGAAGATCAAGGGTTGTAGCCTTCCTTATGGATTAGAGCTCAATATAAATAAAACCCAAATCTTCACAATCAGACCAAGAGATAACATGCCTAACAGAGAAAAGATTGAAGTTGTCAAGGATTTTGCTGTGCTTGCTTCCATAACCAATGCTCATGGAAGCAGCAGTCAAGAAATTAAAAGACACATTGCATTTGGTAAATCTGCTGTACAAGACCTTTAAAGCGCTGAAAAGTCACGTTGAATACTAAGGTGTGCCTGATTCACTTCTTGGTATTTTCCATTGTTTTGTATGCATGTAACAGTTGAACATTGATAAAGAAGACCACAGAAGAACCAGTGTATTTGAATTATAGTGCTGGCAAAGAATATTGAAAGTATCATGGACTGCCAAAGAACAAACAAATCTGTCTTCTAAGGAGGACAACCAGAATGCTCCTTAGAGGCAAGGAGAGCGAGGCTGCTTCTCATATACTTTGGACATGTTATCAGGAAAGGTCAGTCTCTGAAGAATGACGTCATGCTAGGTAAAGTTGTAGGGTATCAAAACAGGGAAGATGTTGGACAAGATGGATTAACACAGTGGCTCCAACAATGGGCTCAAACTTACAACCAAGTGTAAAAGATAGTGCAGGTTTTGGCTGTCTTTGTGCCGCTATATTTAGGGTGCCTATGGTCTTAACTGACTCAAAGTCTACTAACAGCACCAACAAAGGAACCTGACATTTTCTTTTTATTTGCTTATTTTTGTGTTTGTGTGTGCCTGTTTCTACTTATTAAACTTGTAGGGGCTCAGACTACTCATCTTGTTGTTGTCTTATTTGTTGTTGTTTGTTTATTTGTGTTGGGGTTTTATTTTGGTTATCGTTTTTGCTCCAAAACATTTTGTAGTGTATATTTAAATGGCTGCAATTTCAAAGTATAATTTTGCATAGTAGTCATTAAAATCCTCCTGCTGTCTCTTACTATTACAGTAATTGTCATATATATAACTTGTATATTTACTTGTTTGTTATTTTGCCTTTACCTAAGTTAATATGTATCTATTCTCTAGATTCTATTTTATTTTTCCCACCTATGCCACTCCCAGTAACTGTTAAATAATGTCTATTTTAGTAAAAATATTCTATTGACTGTTTGTAAATGTGGTCCTATACAATACATGTCATTTCATGGTTTAGTTATTTCACTCAAAATGTTCTCCATACTATTATGTCTTTCACAGATTCATCACTATCCTTTACTATTATGAATTATTCCATTGCATAAATCCTTTAAATATATTTACCCATTCTTCCATGATGGGCATTCAAGGGTTGTTTCAGTATTTTGCTATTTTAAGTACTCGTACGATGAACATGGGTTGGGCATATACTTATTAATGTCATAGTTCTTATTTTCCTAGGACATATACCAAATATCAACAATGCTAGATCATAAGACATTTCTATGTCCAAACTTTTAAAGACGCACCATACCACTTCTGTAATAGTTGCACCCGTTTGCAGTCCCAACAAAAGTGTATAAGGAATTCTAGTCTCTCCATATCATTGCCAGCATTTGTTGTTTTCTGGTTTTATCTATTAATTTTTTAACTTTGCTATTAATGCTGGCTTGAGATGATATCTTAACACTCTAATGGCCAATATCCACAAGCATTTCTTCTATATTTCATCACAATTTGAATGTTTGCTTTGGAAACGTGCCTGTTCTTGTCCCCCACTACAATAATTGGATTGTCTTTTTCTTCTCCAGATGTTGAAATTTTCTGTAAATGTTAGGGATTAGTCCCTTCTCTAATATGACATTGTCAGCTTTTCTCCCCTGGGCTGTGGATTCTTTTTTTTACCTTTTGATGAAATTGTTGGAAGTACATACATGTTTAGTTTTTAATCATCTAGTTTGCTTCTTTGATTGATAGTTTATTTCTGCTATGTAGTGCCAACAAACCCACCCCCATCCCATCCTAACGCCCTCCCATTGGGTTTCCTAGACAGCTGCAGGGGAGCAGATAGGCTCATGTTCTCTTGTAGAGTGCCTGCTTTGTTTCAACCACCCACCGTGTGGTTTGCCACATGTTTCAGGATCTCAAAAACTACTCCCCGGTAATGGAAACAAATATAGTCCGATACTGGTAGAAAAATGTGACATAATTGAAAGACTGAAAATTGATCCATTGACTGTTGAGCCACTGTTATTTAACAAAGTCCTGTTACCAACCAGGAGAGAAAATGTCTCCCCTGTTCCTCCTGTATCATTGAAATGAGGCCCCCAAACTGGAAAGTTATTGCAAAAATGTGAAACAGTACCCATATCTCACCCCATATACAGAAACGAAATCAAGGTATATCCAAGGCTTAAATGCAAAACCTAAAACTATCATCACCATCAATGAGAAGTTTATGAGTCCTCAGACATGGCACAAGGAGCCCAGGTGGTGGTATCAGGTGAGCATCAGATTGAAACCACAGTGTTGTCTCTTGTACAGACTTAAATATACTGCTTGGATGAAAATTGAGCCACAGGGATAAATTTAGTTCTAGTCTTGAAGGGTGAACACGGACCATAGTCTTGAGGAATCCATCGGTCAAATGCAAACTTAGCGTCTTTCGTGATTTTGTGTTTTGTTCTATATCTTTCTTCTCCTCTATTCAGAATCTTCTAATGTGATAGTGGTAGCGGAGCACCATGTAGTTCTTTTTGTCTTAGGGATGTAGAGAAGGATACTCTGTATTAAAATAAACTATCAACTGTAACTCATACCAAAATAATTTCTAAGTAAAGGTAAGTACAATGGGGCATGCCCCCCCCACCCACCAAAAAAAAGAAAAGAAACCGGAAAAAATCTCTGCTGAGTGGAGCTTTCTAAGTGCACATTTTTTCTGCTAGGTGAGCATCCAACAAGTGCACCCAGTGGCATCACCTGGGAAGGTTCTTTCTGATCACAGGGAATTTTTACATATAAGCAGTTTCACTTGAAGTTCATTTTTTGTGAAGGCCAATTTAAGAGAACAGCTTGCGACAATGAAATTTTGTTTCCTGCTCTGGAAAAATGCCACTTTGCTATGTTGTGATGTTGAACATAGCTTATAAGGACATCACTATGGGAAAAACTCAGGTGTATGAGTAGTTTTCTTGCTTCAAATAAGGTGAAAAGTCGATTGATGACAAGCCTCATTATAGACGTCCATCAACTTCCTGAACGGATGAAAATGTTGACTCGTAGTCTATTTGGAGTTTATTCCACCAGGTCAGACTGTTAATCTGACAGTCTTTTTAGAGCTTCAGAAAGGATGGCATTTAACAGTATGTGACAAAAAGGCCTGATTGGTGGCAGATGGGGACTGGTTTTGCCACCCCAATGATGCACCTGCTGATTCAGCCATCTCAATGTACCAGTTTTTGCCAAAAACCAGCATGCCTCTCTTTCCCCATGCACCTTACTCACCTGACTTTGCTCCACACAATTTCCTTTATTTTTGTGAATAAAGAGGGACATGAAAGTACAGCACTTTGTTGACATAGAAGAGATAAAGAAAAAAGTGAGGGATGTGCTGTCAGCCATGTAAACAGATGAATTTGAAAATGTTTCCAAGAACGGAATCGCAGATTTGACAAATATATTAAGTTATAATGGTGAGTATTTTGAAGGTGATAAGGTTGTCTTGTAAAAAATAATAAATATATAGCTTTGAAAATAATCCATTTTTTTTGGTGCCACCTCCTATATTTATCAAAAGTGTCACAAATTGGACATAAAACCCTTTCTCTCAGGACATTACTACTTGATACAGCAACTGGTTCTCCAAATTATCTGTTGGTGTTAGGTGCCATACAGTGAATTCCAACTTACAGTGACACTCGGTGCTACACAGTGGAGCACGGCCTACTTCTTCACCAGCCTCATAATCACTGCTGTGCTGGGGCCCCTGGTTCATGCCACTGTATTGATTCATCTCACTGAGCATTTAAATACATATATAGTTTTACTTTGCTGACCCTCTACTCCAAGCATGATGTCCTTCTCCAAGATCTGGCTCCTCTTGAAAATACATGTGAAGAATAAATTTTGTAACACGAAGTCTCACCATCCTTGCTTCTAAGGAGATCTTGGCAATGTATCTTTCAAGATGAACTTGTTTATTCTTCTGGTATATCAAATATTCTTCAACAACACAATGATTCAAAGGCAGCACGTCTTCTGTCTTCTTAATTCGCTGTCCAGCCTTCTCATGCAGATGAGGTCAATGAACATGCCATAGTTTGACTCAAGAGAATCTTAATCTTTGAAGTGACATTTTTCCATGTTATCACTTTAAAGAGGTCTTTTGAAGTAGGTTTACCCAATTTTATTTGTTATTTAATCTCTTGCTGGATGCTTCCGTGCGCATTGATTATAGATACAAGTAAAGTGACAACTTAACAGCCTCAATATTTTTCCTCTTTATCATGATGCTACTCATTGGTCCAATTGGAAGCATTTCTGTTTGCTTTGTGGTGCTTCACAGTGCAGTCTATGGTCTGCAACAGGAAGTTCTTCAAATCTCTTGCTAATGTAAGCGAAGTTGTGTCTTCTGCTT
>NW_022103911.1:3953833-3955041 GCF_000313985.2 Echinops telfairi | reverse complement strand
CAATTATACATAAATCACCCACCATATGGAAAAGAGTAATTTTTGTTGTGCCTCACTTTATTTTTTATTTTATTTACTTATATACCTCACTTTTCATCAAGAAATGCATAGCTCAGAAGACAAAGGAACAATATCTTTGAAATGTTAAAAAATTAAAGGCTATCAAAAATATCTTTTAAGAAACAAGATAAAATACAGATTTTTCAGTGAAAGAAAGTTATGAAAATTGTCACCAGCTGAATTACACTGTAGGAAATTCTGTAGAAGATTTTCCAGGCTCAAGAAAAATAAAACCAGATGAAAACTCAGAACATCAGGAGGGAATAAAAAGTATCAGAAATTATTTTCCCTTCAGAAGAAAGCACTGAAGAGAAAGAAAAAGGTAGAAACAACTAAAAACTTACAGTTACTTTTTATATATGCACTCCAACCATATTTTTGTAAATTAATACACAATATGCATATTCAGTAAAAATATTAAATATTCCTATTCAACAACATCCATTTATAATTTTAAAATACATATATTTCTTTATCTCTTGAAAGTTATTCTACCTAGAGTCCTGACCTCCTGTGGATATTTGAGTTGCATTGTTCCCAGTAGTTACCTGGTTCCCACTTTATGCTTAATCTATATATTTTAATAGTTTTATTTGTGTGTAATTTACCTATCATATAATTCAATAGTGCAATCACATCAAGAAGAGTTGTAGAATCATCACCACAGTCAGTTTCAGAACATTTTCTTCACTCTTGTACCCACCACTATTAGCTCCCAGTTCTCTCCAACCCCCCACCATCCCTGCCACATTCCCAGGAAACCATTGATCCAGCTATTGTGTCTCTAGATTTATCCAATCTGGGTATTGTATACATAAAGCCATTTAAAAACAAAACAAAAAAATCTCCCCAAAACTAACAAGAATAACAAAGTGAAAAGGGTAAAACCCTCAATAGAAAAGAGAAAAGAAAATATTACAAAGTAGAGCAAATGTAAATGAGTCATAAGGGACATGAAATGATAGGGTGTCAAACGTCAACCTAACTGCCTCTGCAACAATCCCCCTCCCAATGCATTCTGCATGACAGCCAGGCAATTCACATCACTGGGATTCACTGGGATGTAATTCAGGGCTTTTTTCCCTTCACAATTTTTTAAAAAACTGAAACAACTTTAAAATGAGTCAACAGAGAGATCAAATAATAAG
>NW_022103911.1:3947760-3949179 GCF_000313985.2 Echinops telfairi | reverse complement strand
TGTCTCCCCCTCTCCCATGTCTTCCCCAGAACCCTCTGTCCCTTTGCTTTCTTCTCCAGATTGTTTATCCCTTCTATCTTATCTAGATAGGCATGCAGAGATATTAATATGCACAAAAAACAAGACAGAGCAGAACAAAGCAACAAGAGAAAGCAAAACAACAACAAGAAAAACCAACCACAAAATAAAGAAAAGCCTATAAGTAGTTCAAGGTCTCTTTGTTGACCTTTAGGATTGTTTTCAGGTCAAGTCTGATGGGGTGCCATGCTCTGGTTCCAAAGTCTATTTTGGTATTCCCTTGGGACTTCGTTGCTCTGCTCCCCTTGCTGTTCTGTTACATGTCCCTAGTGTTTCACCTTGGTGTGGTAGGATCAGATCTGGTGCAATTCCCACACTGTGTCTCCAATGTTGTCCCCCATGTCTTATGGTGGGGCCGGCCCTCTGGTCCTCTCTGTACATTGGCTGCTCTGCCAGGAATATATATGGTCCTCAGGGCTTGGTGGGCCAGGATGTGCTCCACTCTCTCATTGAATGCTCTGTATAGGACAGTAACTTTACAAAATATGAGGGGCTTGAAAAAGTTCAGGGATAATTTGAATTAAAAGAAAATGGACACTTTCCCCTAAACCGTTTGAAGCCCTCTAGTATATATAGTATTGTACTACAGGTGAATTTCTATAATCTTTCTAGACTGAATACTCTTTTAGCTGGGGTGACTACACTGGCCAATGATAGTTAATCCTTTGCAAGTGTAATTAGGTCTCTGTTTGACTATTAAAATAGTGTCACTTAAACAATACTTTCTATAATAATTATACTTTCTGCTCTTTCTGTCATTTTTATCCCCAAATTTGGTTCAGGGAGTCTAAATTGCAAAGAAAAGAGTTATGGATTTGAACCAGCTTTCATAATTTTTTTTGGTGTTGTTGTTTTATAAGCCAAATTTGTAGGTAGAAGCTAAAGCTATTGAGATCAATTTTCTCGTACGTGTGTGTTTTGAGGAATAGAACAGTTGGCACAGGTTCCGTATGTGGAAAATCATTTAAAACATATCATATAGTGGTCAGTCAGTCAGTCCTGGTGGAACTTCCTGCAGACTGCAGAGCCCGCTAGGAAGAGCCAGTGTGGACCGGGCACAGAAGATCCTGCCTGCCCTGCCCTGGCCAGGAGAGAAGCTGAGTTTGCAAGGCAGGCCCTCCTGCAGAGCATTTCCACTTTAGCTCTGACTGGTCGGAGGCCAGTACTGCAGCTGTGGTGTGAACACGGAGGGAGAGCGAGCTGGGCACGGAGCATGGCAGTGGCAGCGCCAGAGGCTCGGCTCCGGGAAGGGTACCCCCAGGCGTGGCCAGCAGTGCACCTGGGAGAATGGAAATGTGCTTAAAAAAACAAAAAAACATACCACATATACTCGTGCATAAG
>NW_022103911.1:3934776-3946855 GCF_000313985.2 Echinops telfairi | reverse complement strand
CTTTCTTGCAACATATTTTATCTCAATTCCTACCACTGCCTCAACTCAACACTGTAATGTTTTATAATGTTTGCCTGCGCATGTACGCACACACTCCCTGAAGAGAATATTTGTGTCCTGGTACCAGAATGTAATATTCCTGATGGCATATAAATAAGTATTTATTGAATGAATGAATGTCCACTCCAAGATTAGCTAGGACTCAGCGGCTACTCTTCTTGACTGAAACCCCAATTGATTCTGGTGGGGATTACATTATATTTTTGAGATCTACCCTTGATTCTCTTGGGCTTCTGCTTTGGACCTTTGCTGGGATCATTGAGCTCCATCCATACGCTCTATCTTCCTTGGTACATCGCCAGCGAGCACTGTCAACCCTTATTCAAGGACTCATAGGACTTTGGACTTTGCCACGTGTCAAGAAGAGAAGCTCAGTCCTGGAGAGGACTGAGCTAGACCAACAAGGGATTGCATGGCCCATTGAGACAACACTCCAAAGTGAAAGTAACAGACGAGGCTTGAATAGTTTATTATGGACGGATAAGCAAGTAACTTCCATAGAAAGTTCTGACTCCCTCCCAGTTCCTTTATCAAGAGAAACGGAACAGGTGTCATAACAGAAGCACAAAGTTTTGCTGCCGAGGGAGCTCAAACCAACAAACAAAAAATTTGCAATATTAGGGACCCAGAGTGAAAGTAGGTGGTAAGGACTGCAAAAGGACTGATTATCAAGTCAAAGTGGAAAAAACGTGTTTTAAGATCTCTCCCTTCAGGTCTCTAAGAAGAATATCCAACAAAGAGGCCTCTGACGAAGGCGTCTCTACAACAAGCCCAGCACTTGGATGAAGATGTAATATGTAAATGAGGGGGCCACGGAGGGGGGCCTGAATCTGTCATGAAACCTTCCTTCAGAGACTGTGACACCTGGGCTGTGTACTAAATCTTATGTGGAAAAGGTGAACTTTGCCCCATGTGCCCTGCCAGGAAAAAGACCTTTGCCATTGCTTATGGTTGGTCCTGAAAGATCACAGATGCATTTTTCGCCATGTCACACAGAGTGTATAATTGTGGTCCTGGGAGCCAGAGATTGTTAGGAAATAAGTTTATTCTTTCCCTCTGCTTAACCTGTAGACCATCAATTTAACTGAAGTTTGCCTACGTAAACAGGTAATATGTGGAAATCCTGCAGGGCAGTCTACTAGAGTAAAATGGAAAACTGCTTTGCTTTTTGTTTTCCGATAAAACTATCCCCTTCCCTTTTGAATTCTAGACAATTAGAGCCCAGTTCCCTGGTTCCTCGTTGTCTCTGTTTTCTTCCCTGCACTGCCTTCAATAGGAAGGGGGTCTGGGTATTATTTATACCTTATAAATCAAAGCCCAAGTTCTCCCTACAACTGACTTTATAGTAAAATTCTACCCTGGCTTTTGAATGCAAGTAAAATGCAAGTAATTTAGAAACACTTGTTTTCACAGTGAAACCTGGAACTTATTTCTTTTACAGACTTGTAAGAGATAATTTTGATTCTCTAAAGCTGGTCCTTGACATGGCTCTGTCCCTCAGTGGAAACCAATCAATGTTTCGAAGCAAATAAACGCTAAGACTAACCTTGATGACTAGAGGCCATGAAGAAAAATGAATTAAGGAAGAAAATGTCATTTATTTTTATTTCTGATTTTTATCTCATTACACCTATCAAATTGTATTCTAATGTAAAAGATCAACCAATGCTCTATTTTCTTGTTGTTTTCTGAAGCTTATGCATCTGGCAAGCATAAAAATTAATGACCCAAAGAACTGATTTCAAGTCACTGCAAAAACACCATCAGGATGAAAAGTCAAATATCAACTCTTTACCAACTGGGGATAAACTAATATTTACAGAGTGGATCTTTTATTGAGGTAAACCTTAGACAGGACAAAAAGTGCCCAATGAGATTTTCTCACTAACAGAGAAGATCCTTCAAAAATAAATATTGTTTTAACTTTTCATACTGTATCATTAACCAATTTATAAATTCAACCATTTCTTGTTTCAACTGTCTCTAAATCATGGAGTCTTGGGTGACACAGATGGCTAAGGGCTGGGTTCCTAATCTTAAGGTTTACAGTTAGAATTCACCCAGAGGCACCCAAGAGAAAGACCTGGCAATCATTGTCCGAAGATCACAACCATGAAATCCCCATGGAGCGAAGTTCTACTCTGAAACATAGCAGGTTGCCATGAATAGGAACTGATTCTATGGCAAGTGGCATAAATCACTGACCACGCTCTCACCTCAATTCATCTTTACGATGAGGAAGTTTTTCCATAATGTCCTTAATATTTTCTCACCAATTTCTCAAATGATTGCCCTTACCCAAGTCAATCTTACCCAGAGAGCTTTTTGATTTAAGATTCTTTCTTCTCTTTTAGCTTTAGGTCCCTTCTCTTTCAGAAATCCTTCTCCTGGCTTTTCCCTGATACTATCTACCCAACTTTGATTGGACGACTCTCTTATGGCGTCATTCATTCCCATCATTCTCCACTTTATGTTCTTTCCATCTCTCTCTGACCTCTGTGTCTAAATACTCATTTCCATGGCTGGAGCTTTTTCAAATATTAGTAATTGTGGCCTTCTCATGCTTCTACCTCTTTATTGGGTTTAACCTTTCACAATGTGCTGTATACCAAAACCACTTGAACATAATAACCGTAAGGCCCAGGGTCCTTGAAAAAAGAGAAGATCCTAGGTCTTTCTCTTTGTGTACATTTCCCTAGTGGCTTGAAAATCACCACCTTAGTGTTTTTTCTTTGGTTGTTTGTCTTCATATGGTTTGTTTATTTTTATGATTATAGCTTTTTTATTCCCAAGAGTATACAATTTGAACCTCCCCCTCTATATTATCCCTCCATTGTTGACTTCTGTAGTGGACCAAATTCCACTTGTGTCTTAGTAGGCTCAGAAAATATTCATTGGAATGAATGGTGCAAATGAAGCTTATGATAATTGGGTCTCTATTCTGTTTTTCTCTAGCCTAAATTGTATTTCCCTTGGAAATTATTTTCTATTTTCAGAAGAACAACATTTGGTAGATTTCCTGTTCATACTGTAAGTAATGCAGTTGAGATGAAACTCCATATAAGAATATAATGTTTCCCTCTGTGATCATGATCATATTGTCATTTACAAACACACACTTAAAGATACATTTGAAAACAGGCAAACTTGATTTCATAGAATTTTGCATCTTCTGTGGTCAGTAGATGAAGAGGAGACCATGCAATCCTGATTGACAAATTACTTTTCTAGTTCAAGAGCATATTCAGTCAAATAAATACAAAGGTTTTGGGGAGTGGCTGTTGTTTCCATTTCTGAGCACAATGATAGATTTGATAGAAATGGAGCTTTGGGGTCCCGTGGTTCTGCTCCTCTCGGAGGATCATAATTGTAGCCAAATTTTAATAACTTTAATAAAACTTAGTAGATTGACAGTTGATTGCAAGCTGATTAAAATTAATCTACTCCATATGTCAAAGCACTATATGAGACTATTCTATTACACTTAGGTAGGTGGCTTTAGCTTAAATACCTGTCGTAGTCTCTGAAAGACCACCTTTTCCTGCAATTGCTAGTGCTAATCCACACAAAATTTCCCAGCTCAGTTGTTCTGAGCTCTGTGTGTATTGCAGTCCTGATTATGGAAGCACACACTGGCCCCGGAGCACACCCCACCTCTCGCAGAACCCAGGCCTATTAATCTAAATGTAACAAAGTTATATCATGATAATGTTAAACTGAGATGTTTAAATTCATACAAATCAGGAGCTTCAGAAACTGTTTGCTCACGGAAACTTGAACGTAGCACTGATGTGCTGTGCATGAACAGGGTTTTTCCATTACGCAATCAGATAACCTTGTAGAGTGTGACATACATGTCTGGCTGATCTTCACTTCGCAGACATACATTTACTGTGTCACACTGTATAAATAGCTTCTATAACGTGAATGACACTGAAAATGAACTGTTTTGATTATATAATGTATTATGTAACTATTTTGCCTATAAGCTATAACATTAATTTTGAAGGTATAGCAATATAAAGCATTGCTTTTTGTAAGATAGTATTCTGTTAAAAATGCATTCCTTTTGTCAAAAAGAACAGTAAATATTAAACATCTATTAATAATAATAAGGAAAACATAGTTGGTAACCACATGGTAAACTATCATGTCCCTTTTTTCATTAAAAACTCTGTTTTATTAAGTTGAACATATTATTGGAAGTACAATGAGCTTAAGAAAAATACTTTAAGCATGGGATATAAAAAATGAATGTAAAGTTATACATTAACTTATAAAAAATTTTATTCTCTATATATCACAAAGCATGTTTGACACAAATATGACAGTCATTTTAAATTTTTTGTTTTGTATATATTTAATAATCAACACACAGATATCTGCTACAATATGAAATACTCATTAATTGTGAATATTTAATGTCTTCTAGATTGTCATAAAATGAATAAGGAAAAATTGACATGAAATCCACTTGTATGGGATTTTTCATTTTCTTTCTTCTTTTTGGGTTGCTCAGTCATACAAGTAAATTAACATACATAAAACTATTCTTACATTTTTAACTCCAAATTAAAAAAAATAAATATAATGCTTATATGCCATTCAATACATAATACTTGATATAGATTCATAGCCAGTAAGAGGTAATTTCCTTTATATAGTCAACTAATATTCTCACCCAGTTCATCTTTACAATATACAACGGTTCCAATAAAGGTCACATGGAATTATCTGTGTACAAGGCACTGTTTTAGACCACAATTAAATGAAACCCACATGCTCATGTTACTAAGTGCTTTTCAGTGGTCAGGACGCCTAGTGATCCTATTATGAAAGTGATTGGTCCTTCACTATTAATCTAAGAAACCCAATCATAACTACAATTGTAAGGGTGGTGAAGGACTCACTGCCATCAGGTCAATGCTGACTCACAGTGACACCTTGTGGGTTCCCAAGACTGTAACTCTTTGTGGAGAAGAAGCCCAGTTTTTCTCCCATGGAGCTGCTGGGGACTTCGAACTCCCAACCATGTGGATCGCAGCCCAGTGCTTAACCACTACAGTAGCAAGCTCTGTGGTGAAAGACTGCTCCGTGTTGTTTCTTTTGTGCATATGGTCCCTATGAGTAGTAGCTGACTGCATGGCTTGGCACCTAACCACACACGCACACGCGCACACGCACACGCACACGCACACGCACACGCACACAATGGACTAGCATCAAGCCCATTCTGAGTCGTGATGGTAGAGGGCAGCGTGAGACTGCTCGTTAGGGTCTTTTCCAGCGAGTAGACAGCCGTATCTTCCCTTTAGGTGTGGTTCGTTGGTTTGAACCTGAGATCTTGAAATGAGCAACCCAACACTTGACCCACAGTGTCACCAGAGCTTTCGCGCCTGACTGCTCACGCTCTATCATCCTCAGCCTCTACCTATAAGCATACATATATGTATGCATGAGTTCCCATAAAATTCCAAAAAATTTGAATTGAAAATGGACTTTTTCCATGAATCTTTGAAGCTCCTTGTGTTTCAGCATGTATGTATATATATATTTCATCTTTCATATTAGCTAAATATTTAATGTCACTTTGTATGTGTGTGACAGTTGAGCATTGAATAAGGAAGATTAAAGAAGAATCAGGGCATTTGAATTGTAGTGCTGGCAAAGACTATTGAAAGACGCGCGGACTGCCAAAATAACAAATCAGTCTATTTGTAAGAAGTACAGTCAGAATGCTCCTTAGAGGTAAAACTGGCAAAACTTTGTCATACGTATTTTGGATGGGTTTTCTGGCAAGACCAATCCCCGGAAAAGGACATTGTGCTTGGTAAAGTAGTGGATGGTGAGAGAAAGGAAGACGACTAAGATGGATTGACACAGTGGCTGCCACCATGGGCTCAAATATAAAAACAATTGTGAGGATGGCACAGGACCAAGCAGTCTTTCTTTCTTTCCTTTTTCAAAAGTCAAACACACTTTTACTTTTGTTAGCCCCTGTTCACGTAGCGCACCCTGTCCATGTGCACGCCCTCACATCACACCACGCCTGGAGGGAGCGCCAGGAAAGGGACTCTTGGGGAGGAAGACATTCGAATGGACCACATGGTGCGTCCACGACTCCCCGGTGGTGCTGTCAGCAGGAGGTACGGAGTTTCTTTTCCTTCTGAATCGCACGTGCAGGTTTTCCGTTTCGTTTGCCAGGTTCTTCTCCTGGGCTGAATGCTCATTTGGGTGCTTGACCTACACAACAAATGAGTAGTCCTTTTTTAAATCGTTTTATTAGGGGCTCTTACAACTCTTATCACAATCCATACATACATCGATTGTGTAAAGCACATTTGAAATGAGCAACTCTTATGGGAAAGGGGAACGATGACTATCACACTTTTGGGGATAGCTGTCTAGCTTTGGTCTGTGATGTGCCAAAGTCCCGTCCCCCTCCCCCACCTGAGGGAATGGTCGATTATGTGCTGGGTAAGACCATTATCACACCTGCCCAGGAGCCGAGGCCATGAGCCAGCTACAGCTGGCCCGAGAGTCAGCGTCCGCTCCAGTGACCCCCCTGGGCAGAGCAGAAGTGCTCCACGGTGTGCAAGGCTGGGACCAACTGGAAGCAGATCACCAGGCCTCGGGAGCAGCCAGTTCAACGGTTTGCGCCACCAGCGACACTTATCTGCTGCCTTTACCCAGCCTATTGTAACGTTTCTAAACGAATTGCTCGTTTTTAAATGAACAGGTGTAGGACAAATTATCCAAACACTTATGTGACATCATAATGAGTCTTTTCATGGAATCTTCTCCTTTCTTCTCTTACAGTCATTACTGTATTCCTGTATTCATTCATGGCTGCCGCAAGCAGACAGACAGAGCGCGCTAGGGCATTTTCTCTGTAGGAAACCTTAGGAGCAGACAGTAACTGCTTCAGGGCCGGCAAATAGATGCTTGCGGTGTTTCACTCTGTTGTATATCGAGTTGGTATTAGTTGGAACCAACTCGATGGCGCCAACAATATTTATCAGCTTCTTATGTATAATGTACACATACATTATGTGAAGATGAATAATACGAAAATTGAAACGTCATATTTAACCTGAATCAGCATGTGGTTTAAGTAGGGAATCTCACGAGTAGAAAACTGGCTGTAGGATTCAAAGGAGGAGTTCTAAAACTGCTCAGGACCTTTCAGACTTCAGCCAAGATGTCATAGAGGCTATTGGGGGAAATAAAATGATGGGTGGTAACACAGAAGAGACTATAAATCTAATAGTTAAGTGAAAATTAATGGAATACTTTGGAGGGTGAGACCTGATGGAAATGTGGAAGGAAGATACTAGAGTTGACTGATTGTTTGAACCCTAAAATAAAAGTAAAGGGGAACATAATAAATATACAAACACTATAATCATAATAGCAAATGCCCGAATCCTTACTATTTCAATATAGGTAAACAAATAAAATAATTAGCAGCTTCTTGACTGTCAGGGTTTATATTTAAATGTGTGAAATTGACCAACTATTATGGCATTTGAATAGGGGAATATGGGAGTTCAGAAAGATTATAAAATTTGAGTAACTTAAAATTTCGTTTTAAGCCAGCAGGGATTACTTAGTATTTCTTGAAATATAAAAGTACATATGAGAAACACAATGAAGTTAATACTTTCAAAACATAGGTGCTTAGAAAGCAAAGAGAAGATTGCTTGGTTATTTTAAGTTTTATGAGCATTGGGAATGATGGACTCAAGGTAATGCAGAGTCTGGAAGAACATACTTAGTTTAACTTTAGTTTTGGAAAACATAGCCTTCGTAAGAGTGCCAGGATTGCCGTACACAGTTCTGTGAGCAGCAGCATTCATGCAGGGAGAGAAGAGAAGATAAAAATCTGAGCAATACTGGCTCCAGGGTGTGAAAAAGGGGCCAAGATCACAAAGCCAAGAGCTATACAGAACACAAAAGTGTTTAGAACTGAGATGAGATTGTTTCTGACTTTTGAAAAAGCAAGTTAAATTCACTTGCCCGAGGGGGAAACCATTGTAAGAAGGCAGAAATAATGACATCACTCCCCTTTCCCAAACATTCAGGAGACGTGTATCCTATGAAGCTAAGAATCCTTGAATACTTTAAACTGCATCATCTGGACTTAATATCCATGTCTACTTGAATCTTCATTTAATCTCAAGTATTACACAAGCATGACTACTTGATATTTCCAAAAGCATCTATTAATAATCTATCTGCATTATCTTACCTCAATATCATACAGTGACCTTATATAGCTTATTAAAAATAAAAACAACAAAATAATCCACTTTAAAAATTATTTTCACCATTTAAATACAACATTTATTACATCTGGCATTCATTACATCACTACAATCTATTTCTATAAGTACAAGCATTGTGTTACCAATCAGAAAACCAGTACCCTTTATTAATAATTCTCTTTCCTTCTTTCTCCTGGACTCTAGTTATTATTAATAAAGTTTTGTGTTCTTGCAGTTTTGCATTTTCTTATTTTCGATACCTCTTAAATATGTAATCATACAACATTTGAACTTTTGTGATTGCCTAATTCACTCAACATGCCAGAGCTCCAAATGTTTTCCAAGATGCATTCATATCATAGCATGCAGCATAACTTTATTTCTTTTTTTAGCTAAATAATGCTTCATAGTATGTGTACGACAGTACATTTAAAAAGTTTTCCTATTGGGATTCCAGTTCATATATTCAAAAATTTATCATTCCAAGCAAATGGGTATAAAAATTTCTCTTCAATTAGCAGAAAACTGCAGAAAAACGCTCTCATTAATAAATTTTCCTTGGTTTCCTTAGGATAAGTTCCAAATACACACACACATACACACACACATGGCTTCTAAAGGGATCTACTGAGCCAGTTCAATTCAAGACAGAAAGTTTACCTGCAATACTTGTAGCAACTGTTTTATACATACATACATACATATACATATACATATATATATATACATAGATGTATATTCCAAGTGGATAAACTTGAAAGTTAATCTTGAAGGACACAGGAAAACCTCTGGGAGAGTTTTATGAACATTTAAAACTGTATCAGTGAAAAAAAAAGGCCAGGAAAGTTGTGCAGAAAAAAGTTATTTTATCACAAAAAGCCTGCTTACAGTTTGAGGGTAGCCAGTGCTCTCATATGAGAGTTTTTTATTAGATTATCTTACCCCATCAACTCTAGTTTCCTAATCTTGCCCCTTCAGATGTCTCTTTATTCCCTAAACTTCCTTAAATACATTTTAAAACCACATAGTTTGTTTTTTTAGGGTGTCAAAGCTGCCATTGTTTGTGTTGCATATTGAAGATCATGACTTTCTTCCAGGAAGGGCTAGGGAGATGGAAACCACCTTCAGAACTGTTTAATCACAAAGATATGTTCAGAAGCAACAGCCTCACACTTTGATTGTTTTAATAACATTGGACAATGAATAAGGAAGATCAAAGAAGAATCTATGCATTTGATTGGGATGTTGGAGAAGAATATTGAAAGTACCATGGATTACTAAAAAGGACAAACCCTTTGTGTCTTGGAAGAAGTATGGCCAAAATGCTCCTTGGAGACAAGGATGCGACTCAATCTTAAATATTTTGGATATGTTGTTAGGAGAGACCAGTCCCTGCAGAAAGACATCATGCTTGGTAAAACGGAAGGGCAGCAAAAAAGCCCTCAGTGATAAAGTCTACGTGTTTTCCATTGCCCTATATATATATGAAAGTTGGACAATAAATCAGGAAGACAGAAGAAGAATCGCTGCATTTGAGTGGCAGTGCTGGAGAAGACTTTTGTTAGTACCATGGACAAGTACCATAACCCTGTCTTGGAACAAGTACAGCCAGAATGCTCCTTAGAAGCAAGTATTCTTACATACTACTCTGGGCAGTTCCTGGAGAAGGACCGTCAATGCTTGGTAAAGCAGAAGGGCAATGAACAGGAGGAAGGCTTTCAACAAGATGCATTGACACACTGGCTGCAACCAGGGGCTCAGGCACAGGAACAATTGTTTGGAAGGCGAAGGACCAGGCATTGTTTCGTTTTGCCATGTGTGGGGTTGCTATGGGTATTCATAGACTCGATGGAGCCTAACAGCAACAATAAAAGTTTTTGTGACTTTACAGCAACACTCGTGACTTCGTCTCATATACCACATTTCTTTATCCATTAGGTTTCTGGTATCCAGTTCAGTTATTTCTCCCTTTTCATTATTGTGAACATTAACCGCAGTGAGCTGTGTGTACATGCATCTGTTTTCAAGTCTCTGGGTAATTACCTATGGGTGAAATTACTGATTCAAATAGTAGCTCTGTGCTCACTCTTTTAGGAATTACCAAACTCTTTTACATAATAACTTTACGTTCTCACCAATAATTCATGAGATTTCATTTTGTCCACATCCCTATCAATACTGGTTAGTTTTAGGTGGGTTTTAAATAATAGCCATGCTAATGGGTGTGATGTGATATCTGGTGGTTTCGATTTGACGAAGGACCATGAATATTTTTCCACGTGCTTTCAGCCAAAGTATATTTTCTTTATTGAAATGTGTATTCAAGTTCTCCATTTAAAAATTTTAATTTTTGTCTCTTTATGGTTGAGTTGTGGGATTTTGTTATGTATCATAAGTACTAAATCCCAGTATTCATTTCTTTGGCCTGATCTCTCTGGCTAGAACTTGAAGTATATTGCTGACTGGCAGTGGTGGAAGCAGACATCCTTGCCTCGTGGCTTATCTTAGAAGGGAACACAGATACGTATGCTGTGCACATACCGCATGTACAGTACAGGCTGTCGTTTTCATATTTAGAATTCACTCTCTGTTACAAAGTTCCTGAGTTTGTTTGTTTATTAAATAAAAAAAGGCTGCTTAACTTATTTTACAATTATGGAAGTAACTGAATATTCTTGCAAAAACTGTTGGTATCCAATCATTTTAGTCATAAAGGTATCAATAAGTATATATACTTAACATATGATATTTTAAAATATGCATATTAGTAATATCACAACCAATGTTAAAAATAGTTCAATATCTCTTTATAACTATTATGTTTCTCGTTTTCCCCAATTGTACCCAAAATATCTTTGTATAGTGATTTAAAAAAAAATCCCAAAAGATGTAAATTACATTTGATGATAATGTCTCCAAATTTGTAACAATTATTTTCTAGAAAAATCTGCAGCACTTGCCCTAGAAGTCGCCCACAGTCTTCATCTGGATTAATATATGCTTCTGATGTAATGTAAAATGTTTTCTTTACCTTCCCCACCCCGCCCGCCCCTGTGCTGTCTGTACACTGAGGTGGCCATGACTGAAACAGCTTTGGTTTTAGGATTGGTGTTTCCTACAGGCTGGCACTTAATTTTATACGACAGACTATATTTATGTCATTCTTTGTTTGTTGTTGTTGTTGTTGTTGTTCCAAAAATATTTGAACAATAGTGCTATACTCTTCTTAATTGTTTTTTTGTGTGGAAAATTTTAATAATTCCCAACGGAGCCATTCTGACTCTCTATTAAGTCCAGTCCTCATACTATTTTCTGCAGAACGCAGTCCTCAATCCCCCATTATTTCTCTCTCTCTCAACTACTGAACTTTTTATTAAGAGCCCAACTCTTACCACACTGTACCACGGGGGCTCCTTTATCATAGATAAATGATTAAAAAAAAACTTTGTTGTAAATTAGGAATGAATTAACATTCTTTTTTTTTGGAACTTTTTATTATGATTTAGGAGAAAGTTTCCAGAGCAGATAGATCATCAATTTTACATTCAACCGTTTATGCATTTTGTTTCAACCATCATTTTAATTTCCTTATTGCACCATCACTCATTCCACATTCTCCTAGATTTCCTGTTTCTAGGCTTTCTTCTTCCCAACCCCGTTGTCTTGTGAGTAAATGCTGCCATTCTGAGCTGAAATGGTTGACTCTTCTTTTTTTTAAAACAGTTTTATTGGCACTTTATCCACATATCAAA
>NW_022103911.1:3925253-3934532 GCF_000313985.2 Echinops telfairi | reverse complement strand
AAAAAGTACATCAGAAAAACCTCATTTGAAAAGAAAGTAGAAAATATTAAAAAGTAGAAAAACCTTAAAATGGGTCAAAAGGGAGATCAAATGATAAGGTGTTAGATTTAAACCTAACTTCCTTTGCAATAATCTACTTTCCAGTGCACTCAGAGGGAATGTAGCATTCTAAATCATAATTTCTTAATTCAACAACTTAAGCTACTCATCAAACTTTCCAATTGCTTGTGCTGCCCCCTTTTTTTGCTTGTGTCTTATATAATGTTCTTAACAAACATAGTGCCTTTTCATAGCACTTTCTATCGTGTATCATTTTTTTTGTGTGTACGTGTGTCTCTGTGTGTATTCTGCTGTTTATATCACAGATTCTTTCAGATCTGTAGTCAGGTTCTCAGCACTTCTGTAATGGGACAGGGGGTTTCATGCTGGGCTACTAACCATGAAGTTGGAGGTTTAAATCCAGAAGCCGCTCCATGGGAGAAAGATGAATCTTTCCGCTCCTGGAAACATTTCCAACTAGGGAACCTATAGAGGCAGTCCTATTCTGGCCGATAGATTCCTATGAGTTGCTATCTACTGAAGGTAGAGGGCTAATATTGGGCATCACCTACGGTAGGGCTTGGTTTTTTGTTGGATGAAAAACACATTTTAAAAATTGAGTTATTACCATATAATCACTATTATGTGGTTCAACCAATGCTTACATTAAATAAGCTCGTGGCATTTGTTCACTACTCACTCTTTTCCTCATATTATTTCAGGAAACACTTCGTTACTTAGGGATCTCCAGGACTCTCTTAGTCTCTAGCCTCATAGTAGTTTTTCTATTTCTTCTTTATTGACACATTGCCTTAGAACAATACACACTGATTATCTCAGTTTTCATGGGCCAGGAGTGCAAACCTAGCTAGTTCCTCTGTTCAGATCATCTATATAAGAAGCTGTGACATAAAGTCTCACAAGCTGAAACCAGGTGTATGACAGGGTTATGACCCTCCAGTTACCGACAAAATTAAGGTACTTGCTTTTGTAGGTCCATAGTCTTAAAAAAAATTTTGGACAACAGATACCTGAATTTCTAGAGTAAACTAGCAATTCAAAATACCTTTTTGCTTTCTTTCTCAAGACCGGAGACTTTCTGACTTTTTTTTTAATCACAAAAACTCTGATTTTGAATCACTCATCTGATTTGTTTAGGCCCACCTGTCGGTATTTTACTCTTAAGTCATTGGGGTTTAATTACCTGGAGTAAAGCCTTCCTGCCGGTACTCAGATGACTGTTGAACTTGAATGATCAAGGATGAGAATCTTGGCCGTAGGCCATCTTAGCATTTTTCTATGACAAGCTTGTCAAACAGGACTTTTTTGTGGGTTCCCTTTCCTTTTTATTACAACTCCTAAGTTCTTATCCAAAATATTCTAGGGTTTAATTATTTTTTCCCTTTATATCTTAGTATAAATATAATTTATCCCAAAGAGTGCTTTTGGATCATGTTTTCTAAGTCGCTACCCTATCTCATCCTTTAGTTCCTGAATGAGCTGCTGTGTTTGTAACATTCATAGTGCAGGACCTTCATAACAGTCATCGCATTCTTTGTTTCTTTACTTATTTCTTGTTTCCCTTTCCACTTCAGTGTCGACTCTGAAATATGGGAATATGTATTCCTTATCAAAACCTTCAAGCCTATTTCAGTTCATGGCATATGCTCGTTGATTAAGAATTCCCTTACATTGCAAAGATCGACATATAACCACACCCCTCCCCTCCAGGGGGACAAACAACAGAAACCATGGGGGGAGGGAGACAGTGGTTGGCATAAGATATGGAAATAATAATAATTTATCATTTATCAAGGGGTCACGAGGGGTGGGGGAGAAGAGAGGATACCAAAGGCTCAATAGAAAATAAATGTCTAGAAAGCAATGATGGCAACCTATGTACAAATATGCTTGATACAATTGATGTATGGATTGTTATAAGAGTTGTAAGAGCCCCCAATAAAATGATCTTTTAATTAAAACCAAAATAATTACCTTTCATGAAATCAATAAAATAATAATAACTTCTGAGGATAAAAATGGCACCTATGCTATGAAATGAATTTGGTAATCACGATATAAAATTCCTTTAAAAATGGACTTCTAAGATCTTTGAGATTTAATTTCTGTTCCTTTTATCATAAAATATAAAGGTTGGCTTTAAAAAAAAAACTATAGCAGTAATCTTTTTCTTTCAAAAAGGGAGAATGAGAAAATATAAAAGACAAAATTGCTAGGTTGTACATTTCTACTTTAAAAAAAAATCACACACACTGATCTCTTCAAATCACACATGCATGCATAATTTCTGAAGTTTTCCTTTGCTTAGAAAGAATGATATATACTAAAACAGAGCATGGATTTTAGACTGGGAAATTAGGAGAGAAAGTTATAGTCTTCCGAACTGGCAACACTAGTTTATTTCCATTTTCAATCTGGGGGTGGGATTCTCACACTCCCATAATCTTGTTCCTTAAAAATGCTTCCTGTTTGCACTTGGCCCAGGACCCTCCTGTAATTTTTTTCACCTTCAAACCAGTGAAGTGGACAAATTAAGGGGTTAGCTTTGTCTCCATTTACTGATCCAATTGTTTTCTCCCTTTTGGAGAGTTAGGTCTGTGTGATTTGAGACCCTTCACCATGAACACTGAAGTCCCCTTTGTTTCATGCAACTTGACAGGCATATGATGAATCATATCTTCAATGTCACTTAAAAGCTATGAAAGGAAGGGCATGTATTCAAGGCACTTTCACACATTGCTTTTTGCCATCAGATTTCTAAGACATAAGAGTCTTCTATGCCATTCCTCCTTTTATCAAGGTATTTGAAAAGCCAGTGGTGGTAGTTAAAGCAGCCCATTGTAATCGTCTCCCTGAGTGGTTCTGGCCCCCCTCTCTCCCTTCGTGGGCAGCGTCCTCTTCTTCTTGTGAAGCAGTCCAGGAGGGCTGCGGGGGGAGGAAGAGAAGCAGTAGCCTAGGAAACTGGGCTCTGTGGTTTGTCAACCGCCCCTAGTGATGAGCTGCTGTGTTTGTAATGACTAAGTCCTTACAGGGTGTTTTGTTTTGGCTTTGCCTGTGGCTCTTTCAGTCCCCTCCCCCGCCCCGTTTATTTGGTCGAAACTGCCATGATAAACGGAAGTCTCACTTCCTTTCTCCACTTTGTGCTTCACTTCCATCCCTATCTGCTTTCTTGATACAATTGATGTATGGATTGTTATAAGAGTTGTAAGAGCCCCCAATAAAATGATCTTTTAATTAAAACAAAAATAATTACCTTTCATGAAATCAATAAAATAATAATAACTTCTGAGGATAAAAATGGCTCTTTCGTTTTATTTTTATTTGCTCTTTCGTTTCTGTGTTTATTATTAGCTCCCCTTTCCTTCCTCCAGTGGAAAGGAGCCACCGTGCGCCTCACCCCACCACCCCCCTCTGCCCCCCGCAAATAAAATGTGGTCAAAGCAGGAAATTGTGAACACTTTGGATTGGGATTTTGCAGGACAAATGTCTTTTATGATTAAGGCTGTCTTGCAGCACGTTCCCAAATGTTTTCTTTCTTTCTTTTTTTTAACCAAAAACTATACCTATACCAGCTGCATTTTATAATTGTATGATAATAAGTGTGATAAAATTATCATCATATGCCTAGTTTTATTTACTCCCCATTTAAATGAAATCTAATGCATGGGGCCTGGGTGGTCCAGTAGTTAAGCATTGGGCTGCTATACCAATGGTTGGCAGTTCAAAACCACCAACAGTTCCGCAGGAGAAAGATCGGGCTTTCTACTCCTGTGAACAGTCTCAGAAAACCCCATCGTGGGGAGGGGAGTGTGGAGGGATGGGGATGGGGGTGTGCCAGGAGTCTGCAATAACTCCGTGGCAGTGAGAGTGAGAATGCGCTAAGAACTTAAGGGGGACAATATAAGCACAACCACATGCCTTTTAAAAAAATTATTGAGGATTCAGTCATCATGAGTTTGATTGAAAATAAAATGAGAACAATTATTCTCAGTGATGACAGTAATTTTGTATATAATACTCCAGGATTCAGAAGAATTAACCACAAACACCTAAAGCTGGTTTTGATTTCTTACCACTTAGCTCAGAGAACAGTAAGATTACTTAAATTGTGACGAATACCTTTTTTGCAACAAACAAAATGTAAAATAATTAATATTCCATGTAGTTTCTATAAATTATTTTGCTTGCCTCGTGCAAATAATGCTATCCTTATGTTTTCAAATGAGCTACATTTATAAACTTGAATATGAATCAGAAAATAGAATGAATACATACATACTGAAACATTCAAATGGAACAGAAAATACGGCAATGTAGAGAGAGAATCCTCCAAAAATTTAATAACTTGTATGTCTTTCTTAAATGACAGTAAAGTATTACTGCCTAGGTTAAGCCTCTTCCGAGCTCCAGGCACTCTATGAATGTGTTACAATTATATGTCTTTTAATCATCAAAATGACTCCATGAGATAGATTCTGTAATTATCATCATTTTTCACAGAATAAAACTAGGCCAGAGATAAGTTAAGTAACTTGCTCTAGGTTACAAATGTAGAAAGCATTGAATTAAGTCGAGATAGCCTAACTCCAAAGTCTAAAATCAAGCATAATATGCTACACCCTGATTTCAAGCTCTCTGCATCTCCATATCGCACACACACAGTTATTTTTGATGATATATATCACATAATATATTTCAAGCTTTGTTCATCCCTCCCCTCTCCTGGACAAGCACGAGATATATAAGTGAAGCTGCCCCAATCCCTCTAGACTAGCTGGATATGTTGAGGGGCCTCAGTCCATGGCACAGGAAACAGAATATGTAACCAGATGATCCAGATTTTGGATAGATAAAACCATGAGCAAAAGCATAGTTGTTCTAAGTCACTTATTTTAAGAGTAATGTATAATGTATCAACAGATAACTTTAATGACGTGAGATATTTAAGTAATCTATAGAAACTTAAGGAAGACTTTTAGTAGAATTTGAAAAGGTCCCAAGGAGACTATGGGTATAGGGTATGAGAAGAGGGTAGAAATTTTAAGAGAAAATTATATTCTTGAATTTTATCCTATGTTGGCAGAAAGTTTGACAATGATGTGAAACGTAAAAAGGTTGCTCAAAGATTTGGGAACCTAGCTATGGAGATGTGAAAACAGAATGGAAATGGTTCAAAATCATTACTCTTAGACTTTTATAAGACAATATGAAAGTCAGAGATTAACTAAAGAGGAAATGCTAAGTTTATGAGTATAAATTATAGGTAATTTAAAGGGGTAACTTGAAAGTCAGTCTGTCACTCATTTATATTATCTATTATCTAACAATTCTTTAGGTAAAAAATGGTTTCAGATATATATCAAATCTAGCATGGTGCTATAAATATATTTGTGAAACTCTCCAAAAGATTTATGGTGATGTAACACAAACCTTTTCAGCTGGTCATAAGCCTCGGTATCTTAAGAAATTATTTTTTATCTAGTTTCTTAAATGTGTATTATTTAAAATAACATAGGCATTGTCTAACAATAGCCTCACAAACTGATCTCAAAAGATAGAGATTATATTGAATCAATTGATATAGCATTATTCATTTTGAAACATAACATTCTTCACAGAATTAAATAAGCAAGGGACAATAAATTGAAGTAAAAAGGACAGCTATTGGACCTTATGATTCCTAATCTAAATCATCATAGAAAGTCATGTGATTGCAAACGTGGGTCATGAAGGATAATTCAAGGTACGATTGCAGAACTCTGAGAAAGTGCTGAATATCACATAATATATTCCCAGCAAACAATTTTCAACTACAATCAAGAAACTGGCATTACCTTCATGGCTAGATTTTACTGCTACTAAAAATCATTGACTACAATGGGCCTTTGATCTTCCTTATTTTTGTTTTGTTGTTTTTTCCTTTTTATAAAAAAATAATTTTATTGGGAGCTCTTACAGATAAGATAACATTCCATAGTTCAGTCACATCAAGCCGTATTGTACAATTGCTATCACAATCAGTTTCAAAACATTTTCTTTCTTCTTGGACTCCATGATATCAGCTTCTCTTTATCCATCGCTCCCCCACCACCCATGAATCCCTGTTCTTTCTTTTCTCATATAATAGTTTTTTCTGGGGGCCCATATCTTACACAATTCAATATATCCATTCACATACAATTCTGTTGTTCGATCTTATTGAGTGGGATTATACAGTCAATGCTATCAGCTCCGGATTCCCCCATTCTCCCCCCTTCTCTTCCTGCACCCTATGGGAGCATTAGTCCTGATACTGTTTCTGAAGAATTATCTACCTTGACTTTCATGTACGGAACAATCTTAAATAGACAAATGAACATATGCAAATCTATCATGATTAATGAGATAAAACAAATAAAAACCATAATAATAAGGGGAGGAAGTATTAAATAACTAGCAGATAGTTATGTGGTTCATCAGTGCTATACCGCACCCTGAATTTATCATCCCTTCCATGTGGCCCTTCTGAGAGGGACTGTCCAATTATCTTCAGGTGGATTTTGGGTCTCCACTGCATCCACACCCCTTCACATCAAGTTGGTTGCTTGTTTGTAGACTTC
Source organism: Echinops telfairi (assembly GCF_000313985.2). Classification (NCBI taxonomy): domain Eukaryota; kingdom Metazoa; phylum Chordata; class Mammalia; order Afrosoricida; family Tenrecidae; genus Echinops; species Echinops telfairi. The sequence goes on along the minus strand of NW_022103911.1, from coordinate 3,927,873 downwards.
TGATACCTTTTCCCATCGACACCTCATGATCACACAAGCTGGTGAGCTTCCTCCATGTGGGTTTTGTTGCTTCCCTGATAGATGGCCACTTGTTTGACTACAAGCCTTTAAGACCCCAATTTTCAAATGATAACCAGAACCAACTGCCAGTCATGCATGTTGCAACATTGAATATACAACCAACATGGTCTGTCTGGTGATTTTATATCCAGGAACTAATTGCCTGCGAGACTCAACATGAAAACTACTAATCTGCTCTAAGTCATCCCTCAACATCTGTTAGGTTGGATTCTCTAAAGAACCCAAACTAGAGATGCTTGTATGTGTTTGTATATAGAAAGGTATTTATATCAAGAAGTGGTTTAAAAAAAGAAAAAGAAATAAATGGTTTACATAGTTGTAGAAGTAGATAAATCCAGTCTGGTTCATTTCAAGCTTCTCCTGACTCTATTAACTGTGGCAAATAATGAACACGAAGCAGGAAGATGAAGCAGGGGTGGCAGGGAATGGAGGGTGGTACAGGCTGGTGGATCCAGAGGTGAATGCATCTGACATTAACCAAATGAATCCACTGTTAGTAGTCTGCTGATGGCTCTTTGGATCAGTGCGGTGACACAACAGGAGATATAAGAACCAGATGCAGGATCTGGTTCTAGCAGAAGGTGAAGGACCCTGGAGTATCTGTCTCTGCTTAGAATCTCTCTCTTATACCAAAAAACAAACAAAACAAAAAATACTCCTAAGGAGGTACCATGGGGCTTCAGCCTGATTGATAGGTTGGACTCTACCCCTACCTTCACTAATTGAGTGCCTAATTGACCTAGACTCTTAACTATCATAGCATCATATGAATAATAATGAATTCTAGTTTTAAGCTACTGTTTTATGATGTAGGGTCTTACAGAATAATAGGTAACCAGAGCAGTATACTATCTCTACTTTCTTATTTCCTTGACTCCCAAGCAAACTCATGGACCCTCCACAATCACATGCCATTTTTTCAGTGAAAGAAGCTGCTCAGCATAGGCTACCTTTGCCTTGAATGTAAGGATGTTAATGAAATTAATCGCTGAAAATGGAGGTTTGGTACCATAATTACAGGTGACATCAAAGTAATTTAGCATTTCTTAGTTCATAAAAACGATGCTCTACATCCTACTTTGGTGAGATATTAAAAACATGTGAACTACCATCTAAGGTACACCGTTTGGTCTCTCCTCATTCAGAGCAAAAATGATGTGAAAGACATAAAATATACATGGAAACAATTAGTCCAAACACCTAATAGGCCTCAAAAACCACCGCCCCCACAACTCTGAGACCAGAAATAGATGGTGTCCAGCTGTCATTCCCGATCCCTCTAGAAGGGATCAGAGTAGAGGGTCTTGGATAGAGTAGAAGAAAAATGTGAAACAAAACTAAAAGCAATAAAAACTGCCACATTTAATATCTGATGAAGACTAGTAGAACCCCCACACTCTAGACCGTGGTCTTTTTTCAGGAATAGAACTACACTCACGGCCATAGACCAACCTATAATCCCACAATAGATAGTATTCTGGGGTACACCAAGGAGATACACACATCATAGAATCAGCAGCCATGCAGCCTCAGGAGGGTAGCATTGGTCGTGGTATGAAGCTCAGAGCTAGCATTTTTCTGTCCGTTTGTCATACGCTGGTGCCTGGCATGTTGCTGTGATGCTGGAAGCTAGGTCCTTGGTATTTCAAATGCCAGCAGGGTCACCCAGTGAACAAGCAGAGCTTCCAGGCTAAGAACAGAATTTGAAGAAAGACTCAGTTGCCCACTTCAGAGGAAATAGCCACAGAAAACCTTCGTGTAGCATGAGTGGAAGCAGCACAGTGTCAGAAAGAGTGCTAGAAAATGGGCCCCTAGCGTCAAAAGACATTCACAATGTGAGAGAGGAGCTGCTTTCTCCAGGTTGAGTCCACCGTGGTGGCATGAATAGAGTGAAACCTGTGGGAGTGGAGCCTTTTGGATCTTCCACTGATGCGAAGGCACAACTCAAGGTAAAAAGAAGCAACTGCAAACATCTATTAATCATTACTTGGAATGTGCAAAGTAGGAAAACAGGAAAATTACAAACTGTCAAAAATGAAATGCAACTCCTAAAAATCAATATCCTAAGTGGTAGCGAGCTGAAATGCACTGATATTGTCCATTTTGTATAGAAAATCATATGGTTTACTATGCTAAGCATGATACAATCAAGAGGCATAGCTTTTCATTCATTGTCAAAAAGAGACATTTCTAGATGGTTCTGAGGTACAATGTGCTCTGTGATAAGATTATATCTTTAAGCCTTTAAAGAAATCTAATCATTACAGGCATTAGTCAAAGTTATGCACCAACTATAAAAGCTAATGACGAAGAAATCTAAGAATTCTACCAATAATTTCAGTCAGAAGTTGATCAAATATTCAATAAAGTTGCAGTTAATTAATGGTGAGTGGAATACAAAAGTTGGAAACAAAGAGGAAGGGACAGAAGTTGGAAAGTAGGAACTTAGTGATAGAAATGAAGCTGGAGATCACATGCTGGAATTTTGCCAGACAAATGACTTCTTCAAAGCAAATGCCTTTTTTCAAGAACACAAAAG
>NW_022103911.1:3920432-3924118 GCF_000313985.2 Echinops telfairi | reverse complement strand
AATGCGCTTTACACAATTGATGTATGGATTGGGATAAGAGTTGTATGAGCCCCTAATAAAATGATTTTTTTTTAAATTGTAGAGTAGCTAAGGGAGATGGAAGAAATGATACAGTGAATGAGCTGAGCAGAAAAATATGAAATGGCAACTCAAGAAGACAAAGTTAAATATTATAAGAAAATGTGCATAATGCTAGAATTAAAAATCTGAAAATGAAGAACACATTCATCATATCTTAAACTGAAATAACTCAAGAAAATATTCACACTTCCTGTTACAATCTTGAAAGATTCTTGGGGAAAATATGGAATGATGCAAGAAGCATGAAAAGATGGAAACGACATAGAGAATCACTGTAGCAAAACATCAGTAGTTGACAATACACTGGTTCAGAAGGCAGCATAGGAGTCAGATACCAATCTTGCTGCAGTCTAAGTTGTAGTGAAAACATTAACCAAAAATAAAGTTCTGGGAATTGAGACTCTAACTCTAGATTCTAAGAATACACAGAATCACTGTACAAAAAAAAAAAAAAACCTAGCCAACATTCTATCATTTCAAGGGGTAGCATCTGATCAAGAACTAATGGAGGTGAAGACAGAAGTTCAAGCTATCCGGAAATCATTAGTCAAAAATAAGGCTTCAGGATTTGACAAAATACCAGTTGATATATCTCAACAAGCTGATGAAGTGCTGGGAGCACTTACTTGTCTATGCCAGAACACTGGAAGCCCGCTACTTGGTCAACTAATTGGAAGAGATTTATATTTGTACCCATTACAAAGATGACAAACCACAAAATGCTCAAATTAAAGAACTGTATCATTGATATCACATGCAAGTAAAATTTTGCTTAAGATCATTCAACATCTTCAGGCTGGAAAGAGTTCCCTTTTGTTCTGCATCAGATCCCTATGGGTCAGATTTGACTCACTGGCCCCTAAAAATAACAACAGGAATTGATGAATACCAATGGAAATGTTTCAACAAGCTGAAGAAGGGTTGGAATCACTCACTCATCTATGCCAGGAAATTTGGAATGCAGCTACTTGGCCGACTGAAAGAGATCCATATTTTTACCCATTCCAAAGAAAAGTAACCCAAAAGAATGTTCAAATTACAGAGCAATATCATAAATAGCACATGCAAGTAAAATTTGTTAATCATTCAACAATGATTACAGCAGTACATTGACAGGTTGCTGACAGAGTCAGGCTGGATTTGGAATAGTATATGTAATAAGAAATATGATTGCTGATGTCAGGTGGAACTTGATTGAAAACAGAAAATACCATAAATATAATTACTTGTGTTTTATTGGCTATGCCAAGGCATTTGACTGTGTGGATCCTAACAAACTATGGGTAACCTTGAGAAGAATGGAAATTCCAGAACACTTCATTGTGCTCATGTGGAAATTGTACACGAATCAAGAGGAAGTTGTGTACCGAACAGGGAAGTACTGCACAGGGAAAAATCAGAAAAGGTGTGTCAGTGTTGTATCCCGTCACCCTACTTGTTTAATATTTATGTGAGCATATCATCAGAGATGCTGGCTTATATGAATAAGAATGTGGCATCAGGATCTGAAGAAGACTTATTAAAGTGTGATATGCAGATGACACAACCTTGCTTGCTGAAAGTGAGGACTTGAAGCACTTGTGTTGGAGATGAAGGATTTCAGCCTTCAGTGTGGATTACAACTCAATGTGAAGAATATGGAAATCCTCACAACTGAACCAATAGTCCAGTCATGATAGCCATGATAAATGGAAAAAGATTGAAGCTGTCAAGGATTTTGTTTCGCTTGGATCCATAATCAATGCTCATGGAAGCAGAAGTCAAGTGATCAAAATATGTGTTGCATTGCTCCACGATACCTCTGTAGAATGTTGGAAAGCAAGAATGTTACTTTAGAACTAAGGTCTATTTGACCGAAGCCATGGTCTTTTCCATTGCCTCACATGCGCATGAAAGTTTGACATTGAATAAGGATGACTGAAGAAGAGTAGATGCATTCGACTTGTGATGCTGGAGAAGCATATTGAATGTACCATGGACTTCCCAAAGGACAAACGGATCTATCTTGGAAGAATTACAGCCAGAGTGCTCCTTGTAGGCGAAGATGATGAGACTTTGTTTCACATATTTCAGACAAGTTTTTAGGAGAGACCAGTCTCTGGAGAAGTACACCATGCTTGTTCAAATAGTGGGGCAGCAAACATAGAAAGTCCTTTGACAAGGTGGATTGACACAGTGGCTTTATGGATGGGTTTAACTATTAGAACAATTGTGAGACTAGCAGAGGCCGGCAGTGTGTCGTTTTGTGGTACAGAGGGAAGCTATGAGTCAGTACTGACTGTCAGTACTGCACCTGACAACCAAACATTCAAACACATCGATCTTTCTTCTGTCTTCTATTAGTCACTGCCCAACAAGCATGCTTCAGAGCAGGTAGACTTTAGTCTTCAAAGTGACATCCTGGGATTTCAAGATTTGAAAGGGGCAGATTTTCCCAAAGCAATGTATCATTTAATTTCTGGTTTGCTGTTTCCATAAGCACTTCTTATGCTTTAAATATTTGACAACTACATCATTTTCTCCATTTACCATGGTGTTTTCTATTGGTCCAGTTGTAAAGATTTGTTTCCTTTACGTAGAATTGTAATTGATATTAAGGGCTACAATCCTCAATGTTCATCAGCAAGTGTTTCAAGTGTCACCCACTTTCAGAAAGCAAAGTCATGTCATAAACTTACCTGTAATCCAGATGCGGCACCCTTTTCTTTTAGTATAGCTTCTCAGATTATTTGCTCAGCATGCAGATTTCATAAGTATCATAAAATGATATAACCCTGACAGACACTTTTCCTGCTTTTAAAACATGCAGTACTCCCTTATTCTGTCCATACAGCTGCCTCTTATTTCATATACAGGCTCCACATGAGCATGATGAAGTGTTCTGGAATGCTGATTTTTCTCAGCGTGATCCTCAGTTTGTTGTGGTTCACACCGTCGGATGCCTTTGCATAGTCAATAAACACAATATCTTTCTGGTAGTCTCTCTTTCACCCAATATCCTCCAGGTAAAGTTTGACTTACATGTGGTATTAGTGATATTGTTTGATGATGTCCACATTCTTCTGGGCCGCCTTTCTTTGGAGCCGATAGAAAGATGGATCTCTTCCAGTTGCTTGGACAGGTAATTATCTTCTGAATCTTTTGGCATAGACAAGTACTTCCAGTGTTTCCTCAGCTTGCTGAAACATTTCAGTTGGTATTCATTAATTTCTAGTCAGGCTTTTCACTAATTCAGAGTGGCTTAGAGTTCTTTTTCAGTATTGTTGGTTTTTGATCATATGATATTTCTTCAGATGTTTTTAGTGCAGTATCTGTGTATTTCATTCATATTCTTTTGATAATTTCTTCATCATTCTATATTTTCATATTGAAACTTGAAGGTTGAATTTTCCCCCCAGTTCTTCTAGCTTGCGCTATACTCCAGGTCAACTACAGGTCATTGCAAATAATTGAAAATGCAATTACTACATGGAAATCATTTTTTAAAAAGGTAATGTCTGAGATAGTTATAGGTAAAAGCATAAGATTCTTAATGAGAAAATTTTACTCCTGATTAACTTTAAATGGCATTTATCCTAATGGAGATAATGAAGCCTATGACCAAA
>NW_022103911.1:3916099-3917524 GCF_000313985.2 Echinops telfairi | reverse complement strand
TATATATAGTCATTGCACATAGAGGATACTCATTCATCTCCTGAGCATATTATTTTGGTATAGTGTTTTCAATTACACATGGATAAATCTTTACGTAGTTGGAAGTTTCAATTGAATATTGTCATGTTATCAAACTCTAAAGTTCAAGTGTGCTTTATTACATCCTGATAATATATTTTGTAACCGTTTTTCCCAACAGTATAATTTTGAATCTGCCAGGCCTTGATTACTTACTCAGCAGGATGCCTTGGTTAAATCACATAACTCAAGTTGGGCAATTCATGAAAAATGAATGAAGTATATGGAACCTGACACAGAGCCAAAACAAGCATTCACAAAAGAAAAAGATGATACTGAAAATCATATATCATTCAGTTTAGGTGTAAACATTCATCTGTCCCTATTATGCTATATATAATAGTATATTATTTAAATCCATACTTTGATGGCAGAATCTTTAACAGGTAAGCAGCTGATTTTGGTTTAGTGTCCAATACATACTAAATATAAAAGATAAACACTATTGTTTGAACTTGATTTAGTCACAAAAGTGCTATAAATCTGGTATGCTTTTCCATTTTGTGCTAAAGAAATTATCAAGAGCCAATACAAGTGTTTCTTTTATACTAAATTAATTTCTACTGTCATTAAGGACCAATTAAAAGTTTAATTAAAAAACTTTGATATTTAATATCATCATATATACTCGGAAATTTGAATTTATAGGATATAAATGCTATTTGAGAGGAGAAATAATTTCGTTATGGTAGGCAAAGTCAATTTTTAATTAAACTAATGAACTCAATAATTCAATTCAGTTCCTGAAAGTCAAGTTAATGGTTTTTATACAGCTGAAAACTCCATTTTATAGTCTGTTTCATTTTACTATTTTCACCTATGAAAATGCACAGTGAAATTTTAATAAAATTACATGAAAAATAAAATTGTTTTTGCTACACTCAACTCTATGCCCTAAATTAGAAAGGAATGAATTTTTTCAATCTCTTGTAGTTGAATTGCTTTAATATTTCTGTGACACTGAGTTCAAAATACTGACCAGCTTTGACTTCCTTCTTCTCCTTAAAAATAGTCTAGCTAGTCTTGAGTTTTTATGAATTTTATAATATTTCAAAATGTATGTCTTTAAAATATTTCACTGTCACTAACTCGGTGTCAAGGAGCCCTGGTGGCATAACAGTTCAGCACCCAACTTACAAAGCTACCCAGCAGATCTAGGAGAAAAGGAGTATGGGTAACTGCCGCAGGCAAGCTCAAAGCCTTTGAATAACTTATGTGGCAGTTCTACTATGTCAGGTGAGGTTGTTCTGAGTCAAAATCTATTCAATGGCACACATCATCACAGCAACAGTCTCAAGGTCATGTCACTAAACACTAGATTTGCTACTGTATTTTAATAGCTCTACT
>NW_022103911.1:3900606-3915999 GCF_000313985.2 Echinops telfairi | reverse complement strand
TTTAATAGCTCCTTGTTGTCTAGATTAGATGAAGTACATAGTATTTACTTTCATATTAAAACAATCCCTCAAAGTACCTCAGTGTTTATTTAGTTAGTTTCTGCTATGAATAATTTTAACTCCCACATGCATCTTGCATAGATTTAAGAAGACTAGAGACCTATAACTTGGGGCGGATATATTGCATTAATTTGGGTTATTTTTCTGTGTGTACACATACAGCTACTTAAATATATACATATATTTTTCTCATTTTTCAAAAACTGAAGCAAATTCATTTAATGAGAGATATGCATATATGAATTGCCATTTAGATTTATTCTAGTAAATTGTATTCACTTTTATTACTTAGTTCATTATTTTAGTGAATATTTATTAAGCATTTATCATGTGCAAACTACTTATCCAGATGATGAGTTATTGCTGGGTGTCATCTAGTTTGTTCCACTTGATAGTGACCCAGGGACAACAGGACATCCTGCCGAGTCCTGCACCATTCTCACAACTGTTGTGTCTAAGCCCATGGTTGCAGCCACTGTGTCAATCTAACTCCTGGACACTCTTCTCTTCTTCTCTGACTTTCTGCATTACCAAGCAGAATGTTCTTTGCAAACCACGGGTCTCACCTGCTTACCTGTCCAAAGTACATGAGGTGAAGCCTTACCATCTTAAGGGATATTCTGTCTATACTTCTTCCAAGATAGATTTGTTTATCTTTCCTGCCAACCATGAAGTTTTCACTATGCATCACCACCACCATAATTCAAATACACCAAATTTTCTCCCAACTGCCTTTGAGTTTGCCTAGCTTTCACATGTATAGGAGGTGATTGACAATACTATACCTTGGTTCAGAAGAAACTCAGTCCACAAAATGACACCTTTGTTTTTAACACCATGCAGGACTCAGGCAGCAGATTTGCCCAACTGCAATATGTTCTTTGATTTCTTGACTGCTAATTCCCTTAGCTTTGTGGTGACATATAAAATTAAACTCCTGACACATTCCATTTCTTCTCAATTTTTCATGATGTTGTCAATAAATCAGTCCAGCTTTGAGGATAATTATTCCTTTACATTGAGTTACAAACCTTAATGAAACATGTAGATTTTAGTAAATAATCACCACAAGCCCTCTTCACTTTCAGATCATGTCATCTCATATCACAAGTTGTTAATCAATCTTCCTCCAATTTTGATGCAGTGTTCCTCCTCAGATGGTCCAGCTTCCCAGGTTATTTGTTAAGAATGCAGATTGAATGACTATAGTGAAGAGATACAATCCGAGTATGCACTTTTCTTGATTTTAAACCATGACGCATCTTCTCGTGTGGTTTGAAAGAATGCCCTCTCAACTAATATACATAACACAGCTAAGTGTTCTGGAGTTTCCATTATTTGAAATTTTATGCATAGTTGTTGTGATCCACAAAGTTGAACATCTTTTCATAGTAAAAAAAAAAACCACAAGTAAACATCTTTCTGGTTTCTCTGACTTTGGCATGATCTATCTGCTATCATTAATGACACCCCTCATTCCATGTCGTCTTTTAACTCCAGCTTGAATGTCTAGCAGCTTCCCTTTGACATGTGGATGAAAAGAGTCTTTTAAAATGATTTCACCCAATTTTACGTGCATGTGACATTAAGTGTATTTTTGATAATTTCCACTTTCTGTTGGTCGCTTTTCTTTGAAATGGGTACATGTAGGGATCTCTTCCAGCCAGCTGGTGAGTGAGCTGTCTTCCAGATTTCTTGGCAGAGATTACTGAATGCTTTCAGTGCTGCATCAGAGTTTGGAAACATTTCAATTGGTATTCCATCAATCCTGGAACCTTGGTTCCACTAATGATGTCTTAGTGCAGCTTGGTTGTCTTCCTTCGATACCCTGTTCTTGTTCCTATACTACCCTTTTAAAGAGGATCAATATTTATCACTTCTGTTTGAAACAGTGTCTCAATGTATTCCTTCTATCTTCTTTTTATTATTTCTATGAAATTTAATATCTTGTGCACAGATGCCTTCAATAGTTCAGTGCAAAACTGGAATCTTTTCTTCAGTTATTCTAGCTTGAGAAATGCTGAGTGTTAGCTTCTACTCCAAGCCTTTGCACATTTCATAGTAATACTTATATTGTCCTGACCATCTACTTTTCTCCATCACTTATTCCACTCAATTTAGCTTTTCTATGTTCAAGAGCAAATCTCTTGTGTCTCCTAATTTTCTTTTTTATTTCTTTTGAATAACTTTTCACTTTCTTCATATATGATGTTCTTGATGCCGTCTCACAACTCCTCCAGTATTGGGTGATTATTGTTGACTGCATCAAATCTGTTTGAGATGGTCTCTGAACTTAGATGATTTATACTCATAGTTGAATTTTAGGTCTTGGAAATGTGTTTATATTTTCTTCAGCTCCAATTAGAACTTGCATAGCAGCAATTGATGGTCTGTGCACAGTTGACTGTGGTCTTGTTTGGGCTGATGAAATAGCGCTGTACTTTTGTCTCTTCACATGTGATAGTCACATGTTACTGTAGTCAATTTGATTCCTTTGTTTACCCTATGATGTAGTCTATATCCATCATTTATTTTGTTTAAAACATTGTATTTGTAAAGAAGAAGTTGTCTGCTTTGAAATATTCTATCATGTGATCTCCAGTTTGATTTTTTTCTCACCAATGTCATATGTTCCAAATACTGTTTCTTCCTTTTTGCTTCCAATTTTCAAAAATCAATTACTAATAATTATCAATGCAGTTTGATTTCAGATTTGATTAATTTCAAACTGGAGAAGTTACTAGAATGATTAAATTTTGTCATCATTGACTAGAGTGGTTGATGGGTAAATTTTAATAATAGCTGTAGATACTGGTCTTTCTCTTGGGTGTATTGTGGGAAACTGAAAACCAGGAAGAGAGTGTGCGGACAAACTCTCAACATTCATATGCTAGGAACCTGAGAGGCCACGACTACTGTGGAGGGAACCTTCACATTTATTCCTGGGTTGGAGATGCATCCCATTCACATTCTCCTAAGTAAAAGTCAATCGCTTCAATGTCCCACCATAATAATGCCAAACTTAAGGCGCTGTTTGCAAACACATGTTCGCTTACTATGCTCTTGAAGGTTAACTTCTTGAAGCCTATCTGCCTGAAGGTTGTCTGTCATCAAAAGTAATCAGGCCCTGTTGTCTGTCCCACCCTAAGTACAGCCAACTCTCTTCTGATAAGGATCATAGATTGTTCCCCTGGAGAAGAGCTCAAAAACACCTAAGGTCAAGCTAACTCAAAGACAACAAAGGTTAGGCTGCCATCTTGGCTCTAGAGCCCCACCCATCTTGTTACATATGTACCTTCCTGTCACATGTATGTTTCTAGTGCCTCCCTTCCTATTGTATGTATACCTCTACTCATCTCCCTCCTGTTAGGTGTTTGCCTCTTGTACAACCCCTTCCTGCTACATATGTGCTTACCATGGCCTGCATGGCAAGATTATATACGTATATACTCGAGTATAAGCTGAGTCTTTTCAATACATTTTTATTGCCGTTTTTTGCGGCAAAATTAGGTGCCTCAGCAGATATTCGGGTCGGCTTATGCTCGAGTATATATGGTAAGATCATGAGAGTACATTACACCCTCTTTCTCTCTGGCAGAGGAGAGCACACAAAAAACTTTTGTCTGTCTCTTAATTTGTGGTTCTGGTCATCACAAAAGAGGTGAGCCCTTGCATGCTTTATCTTGTCTGATGTCCCTTTAATTTACCCCTCAGTTACATAACTGGCCCTTATACCCATTCAGTTGTGGGAAGGCTGGTCCCCCACAGTGTATACATATTATTCTAACACAGATAGCATTACACTTCAAGGCAGATATCGAAATGGTCTTTTTTATTGATGACTGAAAGCCCATTCCTCTTTATTTTGAAATTCTTGATGCAGTAAATTATACGATTGTCTAATTCAAAATGGCCTTACAACTCACTGATGTTTAGGGTATACTCTTTAAAATTTCCATTTCCTTTTGTCAACTTCTAATTTTTCTAGAGCCATATTTAGTACATTCCCTGTACTGCTTATTAATATACGTTTGAATCTAGTCTCCTCAGCTTGAGAACTGCAACATCATGAACTATAGGTCATAAAAGCTTTACTCCATCTACTTCATTAAGGTAACACTCTACTTTGAGGCCACCACTTGTCTGCCGGTTTGTCGTCCTGTGGTAGCCTGTAGGTTGCTGTGGTGCTGGAAGCTGTCACTAGTATATCAAATTCTAGCAGGGTCATCCAAAGTGATCAGGTGTCAGTGGAGCTTCCAGAATACGAACAGACAATGAAGAAGGAATCAGCAGCCCGTTTTAGAACCACTACACCTATGCATAGCTGCCAAACATTGTCAGATACTGAGGAATGGAAGCAGACTCTTCCTGGAGACAGGGCCAAAGTATAGGTCACTCAACCTGTAAGGTGCTCACAATCTGACAGAGAACGGGCTGTTTTCTTTGAGTTGAGTCGGCCCTGGTGATGTGAGTGGGGTACAGCCTCTTGGAGTGAATCCTTTGGTGTCTTTATTTGCTAAGAGGACATGACTCAACATAAGGAGAAAACATTACTAAAGTCTACTAATGAGAACTTGCAATGTGCAAAATATGAATCTAGGAGATTTAGAAGTTGTCAAAAATGAAGTGGACCAAATACAGATTGATATCCTAGGCATAAGTGAGCTAAAATGGACTGGTATTGGTCCATTTGAATAAGAAAATCTTATGATTTACTCTGCCAGAAATAACACAATCAAAAGGAATGCCGTTGCGTTCATTGTCAAAAGGACATTTCAGAATCAATCTTGCAGTACAATGCTGTCTGTGATAGTATTATATCTACCTGCTTTAAGGACATTCAAATCAATACAGATACTATTCAAATTTATGCTCCAACCACAAAAGTTAGCAATGAAGGATTCTCCCAATGACTTCAGTCAGAAATTGATCAAATATTTGATGAAGACGCATTGCTAATTATTGGTGATTGGAATGTGAAAGTTGGAAGCAAAGAATAAGAAGTTGGAAATATGGCTTTGCTGATAAAACTGAAGCTATATATTGCGTGAGAGAACTTTGCAGGACCAACAACTTATTCATAGCAAATATCTTTCTTCAACAACACAAAAGATGACTCTACACCTGGACCTCTCCAGACAGAATACACAGATATCAAGTGGACTACATCTGTTGGAAGAGATGATGGAACAGCTCAATATCAGCTGCTAAAACCAGGCCAAGGGATTACTGTTGAACAGAGAATCAATTGCTCATATGTAAATTTAGGTTGAAGCTCAAGAAAATCAAAATAAATCCCTTAGTACCCAAATACAACCGTAAGTCTATCCCACCTGAATTTTGAGAACATCAAAATTTTAAGCCTTGAAAAATAATGACAGAAGACTTGATCATCTGTGGAGGGACATCAAGAATATCATTAATGAAGAAAGCAAAATACCATTAGAAAGACTAAATGAAACCGAAGATCAAAATGGAAGTAAGAAGAATCGCTGAAATTCTCTATCATAGAATAGCTAAGGCAAATGGAAGAAATGAAAGAACTAAATATGCAATTTCAAATAGAAGCTCAATAAGACAAAGTAAAATATTATAATAAAATATTAAAAGATCTAGTTAGAAAATCAAAAAGAACAACACACTCACCATATCTTAAACTGAAAGAACTCAAGAAAGAAATCAATCTTGAGTTATTATATTGGAGGATTCTATGGGCAAAATATTCAATGATGTGGAAGCACCAAAAGAAGATGGAAAGAATACACCGAGTCACTGTACCAAAAAGAACACTCTACCATTCCAGGAAGCAGTACGTGAGCAAGAACCAATGGTGCGCTGAAAGAATTTGACAAGAAGAAGGCTCCAGGACTTGATGAAATACCAATTAAAATGTTTTAACAAGCTGATGAAGCACTTGAAGGACTTACTAGTCTATGCCAGGGAATTTGGAACACAGCTACTTGGCCAACTGACTGGAAAATATTAATATTTGTATCCAATCAAAAGAAAGGTGACCCAACAAAATGCTAAACTTATCAAACACCATCATTTATATCACATGCAAATAAAATGTTGCTAAAGATCAACCAACTGGAGTTGCAACGGTACTTTGAAACAGTGAGCTGCCAGAGATTCAGGCTGGATTCAGAAGAGGGCATGGTACAAGGGATGTCAGATGGATCTCATCTGAAAGCAAAAAATATCCGAAAGATGTTTACTTGTGTTTTGTTGACTATTCCAAGGCATTTCACTGTGTAGATCATAAAAACTATGGATAACCTTAAGAAGAACGGGGATTCCAGAGCACGTCATTGTGCCTAGGTGGAATGTGTACATGAAGCCAAAAGCAGGTGTGGGAACAGCGAAAAGGAATACTACATGGTTTAAAATCAGGAAAGAGGTGTGTCAGGGTTGTATTCTTTCCCCACACTTATTCAATCTATACACAAAAAATAATCAGAGAAATTCGATTATATGAGTATGAAGAAGAATGCAGCATCAAGATTGAGATAAGGCTTATTAATAACCTGCAATATGCAGATGACACAACCTTGCTTGCAAAAAAGTAAGGAGGAATTGAAGAATTTGCTGATGAAGATCAATGATTTTAGCCTTATGGTAACTTAATGTCAAGATGAACAAAATTTTCAAAACTGGGATCAACAGGTAACCTCTGATAATTTTTTTTTAAAGATTGAAGCTGTCAAGGATTTTGTCGTGCTTGAATCCGCAAGTATTGTTCATGGAAGAAGGTCGGAAAAATGTGTTGCATTAGGTAGATCTCCTGCACAAGATCTCCTCGGTGCACTGTAAAGCAGTGATGTTCCTTTGAGGACTGATGTGTGTCAGACCCAAGGCGTGGTATTTTCCATTGCCTCCTATGCATGTGGACGTTGGGCATCGAATAAGGAAGCCCGAAGAAGAATAGATACATTTGACTTGTGGTGTGAGGCAAGGATGGCAAGTCTTCATTTCATGTACTTTGGACATGTTGTCAGGAGAGACCACTCCTGGAAGAAGATCATCATGTTTGGTAAAGTGGAAGAGCAGCAGAAAAGAGGAAGCACCTCTCTTTTCACCATGCCTTCAACAAAGGGCTCCAGCCTAAGACTAATTGTGAGCATCGTGCAGGACTGGGCAGTGCATCAGGTCGCTATGGATCAGAACAGACTAATGGTACACAACAACGACTACTTCTGTGAAGAAGCAGCTCTTCGTAACTGAATTGAAGTACCTTTCAACCCCACAGGGATTTAACATCACTTGGGTTAAAGACCTGAAATTTCTGAGAGACATCGTGAGGATTTTCCCTTCAGACAGGCAGTCACAATTAGTACGTGAGGTAGCCTGGGCCTGGGATGGCCAAGGAACAATGGAAGGACAGAGGGGTGACAAGGAGAGGAGGGGTACAGGAGACGAGCACATCACAGGAAGCTGCGGAGTCCATCACAAGGAATTCAGCTTCTGAACTCCTTGAGGGTGGGCGATGATGTTAGATTTGGGTAGAAAGATAATGTGCCAAACAGGCTCTTTGTCAACTTTATTCATGAAAGTCTGGGTTAGGCATTTGGACAGCTAACTACAGGTTCAGAAGTTCAAACGTAACAATCCACAGGCAAAAATGGGACTGTATGCTCACACAAAGATTTTTAGGCTCTCTAACTCTATTTAGAATCACTATGAGTCATAATTTACTTCATGACATTTTGGTAGATAGATGTGGGTACTTGAAAAAGTGTGTAGGAAAATGGAATTCCAAGGTAATGGAATTTTTTCACAGACTTGTTGAAAGCCCATCATACATGCATAAGCATTAGAGTTGATGCATAATTCCAGCTGCTGCTGAGTGACTTATGGTTCACGGTGGCCCCGTTTATGCCAAAGTAGAACTGTGCTCCATAGGATTTGCAATAAATTATTTTGGGAAGTGGATTGCCAGGATTTTCTTTGCAAGTAATTCTGGATGGACTCAAAATGTCAAATTTTCAATTAGCACCGAGGGCTTAAACATTTACACTAACAGTATCAAAATAATACTGCAAACAACTGTATCAAAAGAATTTTTTAAATTCATGCAAAATATTAAATATCTAAAAATGATCATTCCTAGAGCAAAGGTGAAATGAGAATATTTGTAATCAATATCTGTGATATCTAAAGAGGGAAACCCTTCCTATATTACTACAAATTTCTACTACATTTTTTTTAAATGAACTGAGGTCAGTTTTACGTAGATTTTTCTACAATATATAACAAGAGGAATTACTCAATAAGTGATTTTTATGAAAATCTATCTAAATATAAATACATGAATACATTACATAAAAGAATGTTTATATATCAATCTCTTTATTAATTGGATATAAAGATCATAAGCAAATATTTTAACAAATAAAAACTATTTTTGAAAGAATTTTATTTTATGACCACTCACAGTTTTTTTCACAAGGATTGGTCTGGTTTATTATTTTAAAATGAAAAGAAATTGACAATATTAGCATCCTTCAGGGGGAAATTACATAAATAAAAAAGATTGATCAATGCAAAAACTGTTCTTGATTAAGAAAACTAAAAATTTAAAGACGAACAAAAAATAAATAGGGACATCTTTACTGTGATAAATAATAGCTACAAACTATTACAAGCATCATATTTTATAATGAATTTTTTCCTCTGAGAGCAAGGAATAGAGGAGGATGTTCTCACCATCACCTCTCACCCTCCTGAGAGAGGGCATGGCTGTCTCTGTGATTGCCGTTCAGAGAAGAAAGCTAAAGCACATGTTACTGAAAGAAAGAAAATGGCTATGGGCAGATTTTTCAAACATTGAAGAGTTTGCAAATAAGTGATTGTGTATTAATTTCAATTCGCATGGTATTTGCATAAGTGACTAGATGCGCCTCAATATAATGGGGTTGATCGAGGGGCAAGAAATTTGAATTTGTTTGTTTTATTGTGTCTAGTGGCCCAGAGTGGTGTAAAGGATTAAGGCAAGCAACTGTGAACTGGCAGTTGGTCAACAGAATCTACTCAGATGCACCTCTAAACATAGGTATGGTGATCTACTTTCAAAAATCAGTCACTTAAGACCCAGTGGAGCAGTTCTACCCTGACACACATAAATTCACTGAGTTAGAATGGACTTGATCGCAAGTGGTTCTTATTATTTTTCGCCACATAATTCCTAAACATTTGAATAAATGTATCCGAGTAGGCTACAAAAGTTCTTGTAAAATTGCTTTAAATGATAGTGAATTTTCCCACTAATTTTCTGACATACATGTATATATTTAATACAGTGATTTTGGAATATTTCAAATAAGTGGAAATTAATCTAATATATTATGGGTGAAGAAGACATTTCTGAAAAAAAAATTCAAAAGGTTACTATTAGAAATTCAGAGACTTAAATAAGTGGATAAATATAACATGCGCATTAAAAAACAAATAAATAATGTAAAGATGTCATTCTTTCCATTGACTTACATAATCAAAACAATTCTATTCAGAACATAGCAAGTTGATCTAAAATTGATACAAAAATAATGAAAGGACAGACTATTCGATAAAATATTGAAGAAAAATGATTTGGATTGGCATACTTTCATGGATTTTAAAATGTATTATGAATTTACCATATTCAATAGGTTGTTGAGTGATTTAAGGATAAACAATCCAACATCATGTAAATGCAATGATTCTGAAAAAACGAGGATGACTACAGCTTATCTTTCTTACTTGAGAAACTGTAGAGTTAAAGGAAAACTTTGAGACAGAGGCGCCATGCTGGGTAAAGTGGAGAGTCAGGGAACATCCCAAAGCTTTTGAAGACTGATAGCAGATAAAATTGACCCAAACGTAGCAACAATCCTAGAGATAGCATACAACTGGGAAATATTTTTTTGTTTTATATGTAAAGTTACCATAATTTATAACTGGATTTGGGCAGCTAACAGCAACAACATATAAAGAGCCTAGTCACACATATAAAAGAATGGTGTACAATAAAGTTGATAATGCACAGACTAGAGAAAGGCCTCTTCTTTTTCTTCTAATAAACGGTGGTGGGACAATCATATATCCATATTTGGGGTGAGAGAAACTTACAATGATCTCAAACCATAAACAGACACATACGTTGCTTGTCTATGGATAATGCCTTCAGTGTGGTTTGCAGTGCCTCCCTCGGTATCATCGGTTCTTGGTTATGTGCTGCCATTTGAAATGGTGGGATGTCCACAAGTTCATTTTGGTATAGTGATTCTGTGTATCATTTCCATCTTTTTTTGTTTTTTGTATGCTTCTTGCTTCATTACATATTTTTCCCCTAGAATCTTTCAATATTTCAACACTAGGATGGAATTTTTCTTTAGTTTTTTCTGCTTAATATATGCTGAACATGTTCTACCTTTTTTTGACTCTAGGTCTTTGCACATTTCATTACAATACTTTACTTGGTCTTCTGAGCCTCCCTTGGAAATATTCTGTTTAGCTCTTTGACTTCTTCATTATTTCCATATTTCTTAGCTACTCTATATTTAAGGGCAAATTTCAGTGCCTCTCTGACATTCACGTTGCTTTTTAATTTCTTATCTGTCTTTGTCGTGTTTGATGTTCTTGATGACATCTGACAGCTCATCAGGTCCCCTCGCATTAGTGTTCAATCCATCAAATCTGTTTCCAAAATATTCTCGAAATCCAGGTGGAATATACTCTAGGTCACATTTTGGCTCTTGTGGATTTGTTTGAATTTTCTTCAGCTTCAACCTTAACTTACACATGAGAAATTATGGTCTATTTTATAGTTGACCCTTGCCCTAGCTTTAGTTACTAATTTTGATCTTCTCTATCTTCTCTTTCCATAGATGTAGTCAATTTGATTCCTGTATATTCTATCTGGAGAAATACATATGTATAGACATTATGTCTTTTTGAAAATGGTATTTGAGAAGAAGAATTTGTTGATCCTGTAAAATTCTATCATGGGATCTCTTTTCTTTTTCTCACCAAGCCCTTATTTTATAACTACTTTTCCTCTTTGTTTCCAACTTTTGTGGTCTAATCACCAGTGATTATCAATGAATCTTGATTGCATGTTTGGTCAATTTCAGACCTAAGAAATTGGTAGAATTCTTCAATTTCTGTATCACTAGTTTTAATGGTTGATTTATAATTTGAATACTAGTCATATTGATTGGATTTTCTTGTTTGTAGATGGATTTTTTAAAATCACAGACAGCAATGTACTTCAACATTGTCAGATACTTAAAAACTCATGAACAAACGAAGAACATTGTAAGTTATGGTGCCAGAAGATGCACCCTTCATGTTGGAAAGCATTCACAATATGACAGAAAAAGAGCTGCCTTTTAGAAATTGTCAGCATATTGCCATGGATAGAGTAAAGCCTGCAGGAAATACATCTTTGAGACCTTTATTTGTCAATGGGACACAGCTTAATATAAGAAGAAACAGCTGTAAATACTTTGGAACTTGGAATTGTACGACTACAAGAAAGCTGGAAATTGTAAAAACTGAAATGGAACACATAGAGATTGAAATCGCAGACATTAGAGAGTTACAATGGAGTGGTAGTAGCCATTTTGAGTCAGAAAATCATATAACTTTGGAATGACAAACTCAAGAGGAATTGTGCCAAACTCATTACCAAAAGGACATTTCAAAATGTATCCTGCAGTTTAAAAAAATATAGGTTTATATGATATATGTATAAAATATCTTCATGCTATTGGAGGAAAGAAGGATAGATAGTAAAGTAGAACAAGACACAATAGTAAATTGGACTTGACTAAACGTTTTAAAATCTGTGCATTGAAATTGATCATGGCGAGAATGAAAGGCAAGCTAAGGAGACATAGAAGATATTTGTAATATTTATAACACATATGAACATCAAGGTTAATATATGCATACCATTTAAAGAACTCAAACTATCAATAAGAAAAAGATACGTGATCCATAGAAAATGAGCAAGAACTTTGGCCTGGCCTTATGCTTATGGAGGTAGCAGTGTCATGAGGAATTCTCGTTTCTGGCCATTTCTATTTCTTCACCTGGATGGTGTTTCCAAAGAGGTTCACTTTGTTATCTAATAAATTAAAATATACAATTTTGTTTTGCATTTTCTGTACATATTTTATTTTGTGTATTCAATTATTGTGCTTTTAAGGAGATCTTATTGAGATGGAAATGAGAAAGGAACAATATGGAGGGACCAACAGTTAGGAGCTAATTTCAGTAATATTCAATAAAATGAATGAAGGCATGAACATAGTGAACCCTAAAACAGAAAATAAGGAAAAATCTTTTAGAGATATTAGATTGTCATAATAAGCCTTAATGGCTGATTGAAGATAGGAAAAAGAGATAAAAAGAGACGTTCATTTAGATTTGATTATAGGCTTTGAGTGTGTGGATAGAAAATAATTATCCATTGACTGGAAATACTAATAATTAGACTATATTTTGATCCTGGTATAAGTACAGATAGACAAATAGATACAAGTACAAATTTAGTAAGCACGTATTTTATTTATATAGAGTCAAAACTTAAATTAAGTGTGAAGTTAATACCATTAAACTTCAATATTAGATATACCACATAGCCTGTCCTCAAATGTATTAAATGGTACTGTTATTGTGGAAAGACATTTGCATTTTGGCTTGCAACATGGGTCTTATCAATAATCAAGTTCTTTTACAGTACAAATAAAAAGAGAACACAAAAAGAGTAAAAATGAATCTTCTTGGAAGCCATTGAGTTTAATTAGGTCTTTATAAGTGGTGTAATAATTGGCAGCATTCAAGTTGCTGACAGCTTCGCTTTCGCACTTCTTTATTTTACTCCCTTCTTTCTTCCCTAGCTTCTTTTAAAAGAAGATCAAAGCCTTTAAAGCCGAGTAAATGCTAATGGTGCATACATTTATTTGTAAAGCTTTAAGTCCTTTAAAATCGGCACATGGGATTTTTTTACAATCCCAAATGTCTGTCTGTAAGTGTATTTGACACCATTAGCAGGACTTATCTCTGTTCCTCACCCCCAGTATTGTTCTTTTAAAAAGAAAACAAGTCTACTTTAACATTTTGGAAATGTCGATTAAAATGAGAGTTGTGTAACCTTTTCTGATCCTTCACAAAAATACGTACTTTGAACCACAGACTTGCCATAGAGTTAATGAGTCTCTTCCTCATGCATATGTACTTTCTGCTACATTGTACACTGTATGAAGAGAGGCCCCACCACACAAGCTTGGGAAAATAATTAAATCCTCTTGTTGGTATAGATAGAACTCTGGCAGGTGGGAGGTGTTGCTATTGAAATGTGTGAAGAAGGGAATATTTTCAATAGAACAAAAACATTTCCCAGATCCTTACATGCATAAATGCCTTTCCATTCATTTTGGAAATATTAAGGGTTACCCATGGCAGCGTTACAAAATTGTTTCAGAGATCTTTCAGGAAATGGAAACTGATAAATACTAGTGCTGACAGAATGGATTCAGAAAAATGCATTTTCTGAAACATTAGCTGAAACTTAGAGTGTTTGATTCTTGTGTTTTATTTTTTTTAATATACATTTCACAATAGGGTACTATTGCTGAGGGTTATGCTTAAGAAAAGTTTGCAAAGATACTATTTCAACCATGACACTTTTCCTGAGAGATGGTCTTAAATAATTAGTAGTTCTTATAACCTTTGTTGAGGCTAAAGAAAGAACAGGGATAAAGTGTTTGTAAAATATATACAGCTCTTTGTAACTTGGCAAAGCTTTATCAGTATTTTTCAATAGCTTATCCCATTATTGTTTTAGGGTAAATCATTTCTTCATTGTATTAAGAAATAGTTTACTAATTAGGAAACTTTCAAATAAAATTTAGTATGATCAAACTAATAACCCAGTTATTATTCCAGTTCAAGAACTGGAAGAACTTCATTAAAATAGTTGGTTGCTGTTCTATTTAAAGAGATATATATGCCCCACAGCATTCAAATCTATACAACATGGCACTAAAAGGATAATAGAGTCTTAGTGGTATAGCCATTGTGAGTTAGGTTGTGATCCGCAAGGTTGACAGTTCAAAACTACCAGCTGCTCAGAGGGAGAAATATGGGGCTTTCTATACCCACAAAGAATTACACTCAGCGACACCCACAGGAGGGTGACTATGAGTCAACTTCTACTCAATGGCAGTGAGAAGAGGGATAATAACTCAACTAAGGTGCCAACATCTCTCAAATTCCAAAATGCAATCCAACACCTATGTAGAGTATGCAAAGGACAGGAGCAAAATTTCTTGTATCTCTTAACTTTTTAAAAAATTATGAATAGGGATCAATTGAAATAGCAGAAAAGGTGAAGATATAGTTTTTAAAAGAGTACATGTCTTTTGTATCACAGGTTGCCATTCCACATACACACATGCACAAATGCTGGTGGAGATCAGGAGATTTTTAGTTTAAAGAAAGGAGAGAATTTTTGTTATTTTGGAATAATAAATCTATTAACAAAAGGATACTATGATGTAAGCCTGGTTAGGAGATTACAGTTATCTAAATATACTCTATCGTACACTTTATTATCTAAGAATAGCCTTGGGGGGTGGAGTTCATGATTATATCCTAGAAAATAAGTAAGAACTAATCCTACAGAGAAGAGCCATGCAGAGGCAATTATTTGTGAATGAAAATATAATTTCTGATTCACTCTTAATAAGTCTGATATATTCAGCATACTACTTATAATGCTTTTCAGGTACCAAAATTGGCCTTACAATTAAACTTTCCCAAATCCTATGTAAGTTCAAATCAGTTTCACGTGCATTTTTTCAGCTAAACTCAATGTAATTCACAAATTTAAACAGAACTATGTTTAAATTCCTCTTCACTTGCCGAGCAAAATTTTTATTTAATATATGAATATCTCTATGGACTTTTGGTATATGACAAGTGATATGGCAGTCATGGGGGTGCTTCACATGATTGAAGGGTTGGTGAGATTTTACTTTCCTTACAGGCCTCCTGCCAATGAGCAAGAAACCTGTTCTTCCCAACACTTGTGATTTTATGTTAACTGGAAAAAAAATTTTTTTAAGGAAGCTTTCTTCATTGAAAAAGACTATTTCACAATGCAGAAAATCCTGGAGCATTTTGAATAATGATAGAGTGGATGTGAAGACTGAATTTATTCTTTTGGTGAGTATAGAGTGACCACTCATAAATAAAATACATAATAACTAATCCAAATTTATCTGGAAGTTTGTCATACTGTAATCGTTTGTGTGCTTCTGTGATGTGATAAGCTATGTCAAGACT
>NW_022103911.1:3874407-3900506 GCF_000313985.2 Echinops telfairi | reverse complement strand
AAAGAGTACATGTCTTTTGTATCACAGGTTGCCATTCCACATACACACATGCACAAATGCTGGTGGAGATCAGGAGATTTTTAGTTTAAAGAAAGGAGAGAATTTTTGTTATTTTGGAATAATAAATCTATTAACAAAAGGATACTATGATGTAAGCCTGGTTAGGAGATTACAGTTATCTAAATATACTCTATCGTACACTTTATTATCTAAGAATAGCCTTGGGGGGTGGAGTTCATGATTATATCCTAGAAAATAAGTAAGAACTAATCCTACAGAGAAGAGCCATGCAGAGGCAATTATTTGTGAATGAAAATATAATTTCTGATTCACTCTTAATAAGTCTGATATATTCAGCATACTACTTATAATGCTTTTCAGGTACCAAAATTGGCCTTACAATTAAACTTTCCCAAATCCTATGTAAGTTCAAATCAGTTTCACGTGCATTTTTTCAGCTAAACTCAATGTAATTCACAAATTTAAACAGAACTATGTTTAAATTCCTCTTCACTTGCCGAGCAAAATTTTTATTTAATATATGAATATCTCTATGGACTTTTGGTATATGACAAGTGATATGGCAGTCATGGGGGTGCTTCACATGATTGAAGGGTTGGTGAGATTTTACTTTCCTTACAGGCCTCCTGCCAATGAGCAAGAAACCTGTTCTTCCCAACACTTGTGATTTTATGTTAACTGGAAAAAAAATTTTTTTAAGGAAGCTTTCTTCATTGAAAAAGACTATTTCACAATGCAGAAAATCCTGGAGCATTTTGAATAATGATAGAGTGGATGTGAAGACTGAATTTATTCTTTTGGTGAGTATAGAGTGACCACTCATAAATAAAATACATAATAACTAATCCAAATTTATCTGGAAGTTTGTCATACTGTAATCGTTTGTGTGCTTCTGTGATGTGATAAGCTATGTCAAGACTGAAGTTTTCTATATCACCACCAGATCACTCACGGTGGATAAGAAGTTCAAGTGGAGCTTCCAGAGTAGAACAGACTAAGAAGGAAAATAAATGCTCTGTTCCTGAAAACTTAGGCATTAACAACTTTATGGATACCAGCAAAATATTGCCATGGCTAGAAAAGGAGCAATTTAGGTTGGATGGCACTGAAAATTAATCTGGGAACAAGCTGACTTCTCAAAGTAAGGAGACTTCAATGACATGGCTAGTGCACAGCTTTGGTAACCTTCATTTGCTGATGTGGCGTGGCTTAAAATGAAAAGAAAGAGCTACAAATAGCCACCAATAACTGTAACATGAAATGTATAAAATATGAATCTTGGAAAATTAGACGACTTAGTGAATAAAATAGAATTCATGAAACTCGATACGCAGACATTAGTGCGTTGAAATGGACTGGGTTGGCCATTTAAAATCACATAGCCTACTCTACCAAAAATAAAAAATTCAAAGGAAATGGAATCACCTCATTGTTAAAAAATAATATTTCAAGACCTATCCTAAAGTACAATGTTGTCAGTAATAGGATTATGATTATATGTCTACATGAAAATATTTATTTATATTTGTGCACTAGCAAGACATGACAAAGATAAAGAAAATGAAGCTCTCCCCCCACTAATTTAGGCAGTCAGAAATTCAGCAAACATGTGATCAAGGTAAATTGATAATTATGAGTGATTGGAATGCAAATGTTTGAAACAGAGAAGATTATATCAATGGGAAATATGGTCGTCTGATAGAAAAAGCACCAGAAATCACATGATAGTATTTTGTAAGACCAATGAATTTTTTTGAAAGAAATACTTTCTTTAAAAAACAAACACGCAAAAAAGAAGTCAACTAAACAAGTGGACCTCGCCAAATGACTACATAATGGTCAAAACGATTACATCTATGGAAATATAATGGAGAAAAATATTTTCTCTCATAACTATATTGGGAGCTGATAGCGGATCTGGATCTTGAACTTCAAACTGAAGATAAAACCAAAATAAACCCACAAGAGATCAAATAAAACATAGAACATAATCCTCCTCTCAAGAGTAGATTTGATTCACTGAACACTAATGAACAAAGACTGCATGAGTTATGAGGTGGCATCAAATTGTAAGACCCCCCCAAAAGACAGAAATGACCAAAATTGGTGTGGCGGTTACACAATTTCATGTCAACTTGATAAACAATTATAGGGGTGGGGTCTAGCTTATCAATCAAGTCACAGCTTGATGATGCCTCCTTATGGGCATGGCCTTCTCAGGAGAATTCTGGGAACTTCTCTCTCTCTGCTTCACTTGCCTGTTGACAAGCTACATGGCACCACGCTGATGAGAGCCAGAGCCCTGGAAATGCCTTCACTGCCATTGAATCTACAAGACTTGGCACCCACTGATCAGTCCCTGATGAAGGATGCCGTATTTGTTAAAGAAGAGAGTTGGGGAATAAGAGGAAGAATCTCAATGAGGTAGATTTATACAGTAATGGCAGAAGTGGACTGAAACACAATTGTGAGGATGGGGCAGGCATGTGCAGTGTTTCTTCCATTATACATCGGTTCTCTATGACTCAGAACACCACCTAATAACAAATTTCTACACAATTCAATAAATGATATCTTCTACAGCATTCCTCTTTAACAGAATTCTTATTCATTTTAATCCATTTCCAAAGCCTTCACAATTGTCATAGTTGTAGTTATTACTACTTTACTGGCTACTTAGTTGAGGAAAGTAGAATGTTGTTCTTGTAAGATACTCTTGAGAAGGCTCCAAATCAAATTCAATTCTCTTCTACATAGTGACCCTATCTACAACAAAATTAACCACTTAACATTGCAATATGCTCACAATTGTCATAATAGTGGAGGCCACTGTTATAGTCACTGTTTATAGCCATGGTTTCATTGTACACGATACAAATATCTTCAGCCTGGATTCTAAACATGAAGACTATGATCCAATGGCTCCCTCAAAACAACCATGGCTCCTTCTCTTGAGTATAGCTGCCAAGTGGTCTCGGGCCCTAAGGTTTAGTGTCCCAGGAAGATTCGAGCCAGCAAATCTGCCATTCATTTTCAGGATCTTCTCTTTCCTCTGAGCCCAAGGAATATCATTGCTTTCAATCACGTCTTGTTGAACAAGCTAAAACTTAATTCCAGCATGAACCATCCATCTCTTTCAGATCTGTCACTATCCTCCACAGCACTTTATGTGTATTAGAGAAATATCACCCTTCCTCAGGGTGGAAATGCTCTGTATCAAGATCTGGCCTGGAGAGAGGAGTGTAGATTAGATCCCATCATCATTCAAACCATTAGGTGTGTAGTTTTATTCAGAAGATATAGTGTACAAACATACAAAGCAGACCTCCTCTCACAATTGCAGAAATAGAACCAGCTACAAGAAATAAGGGTCTCTAGTCTCAGTTGCTTTCCTTAATGGGGTGAATAAACATTTATACACACATACAAACACATATATAAATCTATGAGGATTTTTAAAAGTTTGTGGAAAATTCCTTTTTCTCTTAATTCATACATATATAATAAGGACTTTAAAAAGTATGTGGAACTTATTATGAAAAAAAACCCCAACCATGCATGGATTTCAATTTTTTTTTACAAAAAAACCCCCACCTGATAGTAAATGTGATAGTAAGATTTATGTCAACTTGGCTAGACCAGAGTTCTCCGTGATGTGATCTAACATAGCGTGGTCAACTCCATGATGAGATCGTCTGTGAAGCAGTCAAGTAAATAGCAGGGAGAATAGAGCTCCTTAATCAGGTCACAGCCTGGAGAGAGATTTTATGCAGGGAGTTGGCTATTTTGAATATAATTTTGAAGTGCCTGGAAGCTAGCTCCCTCTTCCTGCTGGATTGTGATCCTCGTTCTGATCCTATTATTTCAACGGCTGATCCCAAGAGCCATCAGTGAACTTCTGACCTGAGATACATTTGGCTGATCTTGGATTCATTCAGCTCTGTATTCACCAACCTGTGGTCTTCCTGGTTCATTGTCCTGCTTCCTGCTCATCAACTCTTGTAGCTACAGGGGTCAGGAGAAGACTTCAGTTTACATTTGACCGTTGGACTTGAACCGGACAGGTCTTAGGCACTTCTACAACAGTGTGAGCCATTTTTTGATATAAATCTCTATATACATACACATGCAATTGTCACTTGTTTTGCTTCTCTAGAGCATCTAACCTAACATACTAATTTATTTTGTTTTTAATTATTATTTTTTAATTGTAGCAAAAATATACACAACAAAATGTTCTCCAATTCAACAACTTCTACATGTATAATCCAGTGCCATTGATTATACTCTTTATGTTGTATAAACATTATTGATATCCTTTTCTCTATTATTACACAACCATTAACATAAATTCAATGTCCCCTAAGCAAAAACTCTTCCACATCCACCAATGTTAACAATTAGTCAGTTTGGTTTCTTTCTTTCTTCTTTTCAATTTCATAGTTGAATCACTTTTTAAATAGAGTTATATACACAAGGTACATCACCACAATCAGTTCTAGTGCTCCCTCCCTCCCACATTCCCACATTCATTGTTTGCTCCCTAATTCCCCTTACCCTACCCACCTCCCTGTCCTGGATAACCACTGCATCAGTTCTTGTCTCTATGTATCTATTCCTTCTGAGGTTCATAAACTAGGAAATCTCACAGAAACAAATAAAACAAAAACAAAAGGAAAAAGAAAGAGGAAAATAATAATATAAAGATAAAACCAAACAATAAGAAAAAAAGATCACCAACAATATTTTAAAAGGCAAAATAAAAATTGCTACCCTGGTATAAGTGAGAAATATTTGAGTCCAGATCCAATTCAGGTCAAGAGGGAGATCAACAGACCAAGTATCATATTACACCATGGTCTGATCCACCATAATAAAATTTACAATAATCTCTGTCTGATAGGAAAGCTGTTGAAGTCCCTCACCTGTGGCTAGAGAAGAGCTGCTAGATGCTTAATTTGACTAGATCCTATGCAGTTGGATTCTGAGCTTCTACTGTCACCCATAGCCTTGTACAAATTGGGTGTTCACAATTTAAGTTTTGATACTTTTCGCTTCATCATATCTGAATTTTGTAAGTGTCATCTTGAGATCACAAATGCTGGTGTGCTTCTTTGGATTTAGTTGATGCTTCAAACACTATTCCAATTGATAGCCAGGCACCACTACAGCAATTGGTGTGCTGTAGCACACTTATTTTCAGTGATCTCATCATGAAGAACATATTGAGCAGGGCTATGTTATAAGAACTAACTATTCTTGAATTGGGGCTAGAATTAAATGGAATCCCAGAAGCCATATGCTTGTCCTCAAGTGATGAACACTTCTGGTTTACCATATATACTCAGTTGAGGCACCTAGTTTTACCACAAGAACTGCATTAAAAATGTGCTGAAAACTCAGCTTATACTCGAGTATATATGGTTGAGGCACCTGGATATCAGTTGAGGCACCTAGTTTTACCACAAGAACTGCATTAAAAATGTGCTGAAAACTCAGCTTATACTCGAGTATATATGGTACTTTGGTGGTAGTATTATGACAAAAACAAGCCCCCCAAATAGTTGCAATAATAAAACAAACAAACAAAAAAGAAAATAAAAATGTAGTCCATTATTCCCCTGGGCTATAAGGTGAATGCATTGATAACATCTATAATTTGTCCAATGGCATAGAATTTCAGGCACTATTGATAAGAGGAGCTTGTGTGAGTATAGTCTAACTGTGAACTGCAACCCATGAGGTGTTTCTTTGTACAGATTGATTTCTTAATTGATTGAGCTCTGTTTACATTGAGTATGGGGGTTGGTGCTAGGTGAAAATTCCCTACACCATTTCTTACAAGGTCAAACCTAATCCATTTCTTGCAAGGTCAGATCCTTGCCTATCAGACTAGTACCTGTCGTATTAATGCAGGGGAAGTACTGTGGTTCTAGATATATGGTGGCTCTGGGTCCCCTTTCATTTGACCTGATAAGCTAAGGTCTAATGATTGTCATTTCCATAATCTTTGAGTGGCCATCCGTTGTTTCTTCTCCCATCAAGGTATTTCAGTCTTAAGTCCAAGAGTACAAGTAGTTTTGAGTTAGGGCACAATTCCTTCAGTCAGGTTTTCATGTCGTGTCCTTCTGGTGTGGTCCTTGGGAAATGCTAGGTTAAGTGTAAGGCCAGCATCTAAGGTTATCATAGTACTTGGTCCATAGTGTGGTTCACTGAGGGCTGGGTAGAAACATGTTTCAAGAGTCTAACCAGGAGCATAGAACCGAGTTTATACTCCCCTTAGGCTCTGAGTTAGTTAATTGTGCCAACCTGTCCGATAATCACATGTGGGGCTAATTGAAAGGCGGAGCGATAAATGGGTGGTGAGCCTCGCCTTTCTAGTGCTCGGGTCTCTTGCTTTGTGATGGTCGCACCAGGGTGCAGCTGCCTTAGCAGTTCCCTGCTTCAGCTTGCAAGATTGACTTCCTACAAGACATCTCCAAGGAGAAGCCACATGGACCTATCCCGATGCAGCCCTGGGTGCTGGAGCAGCCCTGTGGAGACCCCTGCTAGTGCTGAGATGCTTATTCATTCACCGACTCAGCTTTCCTCCTGCAGTCGGCAACATTGCCTCTGTTTTGTGAGATGGAGGACTTTGTGGACTGGTGTTGGGTTAATGGGTTAATGTTGGACTTGTAGGCTTGGGCAGCATTGGGTTGGGATGTTTTCGTGATGCACACTTTCTTTACATAAAACTCTTTTATACATGAGTTGCTGTGGATTTGTTTCTCTAAAGTACCTAGACTAATACAGGCTCCCAACAATTATTGTTTAGCATCCCTTCCCAATGTGAGGTTGTTCCTCTCCACTTACCCTCCATACCATGCATGCCAACAGAAATATCAATGACTCTTCTGAAATGTAGTGACTCCTCTCCTCTAGTCTTAATGGGATTTCCCAGTAAGGTTCTTCTCTCATTCCAGTGGAGGGCCTATTGATTTGTCACAGCCTTGTCGCAATGTTGTATAGCATTGGGTGGATGATGTTCTACTTTTTCTCCCTTCTTGAAGGAGTGACCCCAAGTGAAAGTGGAATTTTCTCCTTGATGTGATTCTTATGAATTACACAAAAAGGGGTTGATATATGGTTCATGGCGGGTAGGGAGACATTCTAACTGTTTGTTTGGTAAGTGATCTCTAAGATTTGTTTAATTGGTAATTCTTCTTATAGTAGTGGACTCACACTCTATTTGTCTTTGTGATTGATTACCTTCACTCAACAAAATGGTTTCCATTATGTGGTGGTTCATGCTTTCATCACTGATTTTTAGGAATGCATACTATTCCATTGTGTGTATGTCCCATAGTTCCTTTATCCATTCTTCTACTGGTGGGGATTTAGGCTGCTTCCAGCTTCTTGCTATTATGAACTGTGCTGCTATAAACATAGGAGAGCATGCATCCATGCACGTTGTGTCTCTTATTTCTTTGAGGTATATATCTAATAGTTGTCTTGTTCAATCATATGGGATTTCAATTCCCAGTTACTTTAAGTATCACCATATCATTTTCCATAGTGGTTGCATGTATTTACTGTGTATATGAGTTCCAATCTCTCCACATATTCTTCAGCACTTGTTGTTTTCTGTTTTTGAATTGGGCTAGCATTGTGAGTGCCAAGTAGTATCTCTGTATGTTTTTAATTTGCATCTCCCTGATGGCTAGTGATTGTGAGCAATTTTTCATGTGTTTATTAACCATTTGTAGTTCATTTTTCGATAAATTGTCTTTTCATGTCTCGTTCCCATTTTCTTAATTAGGCCATTTGCTACTTTTCTATTGAGCTATTGTAGAGGTCTGTAGATTTTGGTAATTAGGCCCTTTTGTGATGTGTTGCTGATAAAAAATGTTTGCTAATCTGTGGGCCCTCATTTCACTCTTTTGATGAACTCTTTTGATATGCAGAAGGGATGTAATTTCAGCATGTTATGTATTTGTCTTCCACTGTGTGTATTTCCTTTATTATACTTGGTCGTCTATCTATGTCCTGCAATAGGGGCTTACATTTGTTCCAGTTTTCTCATTGATGATCTTGATAGCTCTGGCATTTACATTTGGTCTTTAATCTATCTTGAGTTCATTTTTGTCCACAGGGAAAAATATGAGTGTTGGTTCATTTTTCTGCATATGGAAAACCAATTTGCCTAATACCATTTGTTGAAGAGGCCGTATTTGTCCCGTTGGATATTTCTGGTTTTTTTGTTGAAGATTAGTTGCCTTTAGATTGACACATTTATGTCTGAATTTTATATCCTGGTCCATTGGTTTATATATATATATATTATGGCACTAGTACTAGGCTGTTTTAGCTACTGTGACTATGTGTAGTAGGTTTTAAAATCAGACAGTACAAGGCCCCCTATTTGTTTCTTCTTTTAAAGATGTTTGTGGCTTGTTCTGGGTTTTCTCCCTCCTCCTATGAAATTGATAATTAGTTTTTCCATATTGTTAAAGAATGTATTTGGGATTTGGACTGGGATTTCATTGTGTCTTTAAGTAGTATCGACATTTCCTCAAGATTAATGTGCAATCCTGTTGATGAGCATGGGATATACTTCCATTTATGTAGGTCTTTTTTGGTCTCTTGTAGTAATGTTCTGTAGTTTTCTATCTAAAGGTCTTTTGTTTCTTTAGTTGTTTATTCCTACGTATTTCATCTCTTTTGGGGGTGTTGTAAGTGGTATTGTTTTCTTAATGTCTTTTTTGTAGCTCTCTTCACTGGTATAAAGAAATCAGATTTATTTCTGGTTGCTAATTTTGTATCCTCCTACCCTGCCAAATCTCTGGAATGTTTCCAGTAGGCTTTTTGTGAAGACTTGGGTTTTCTATATATAGGTTCTTATCATCTTCAAATAGAATTTCACTTCTTTTTTGCTTTTTGTATTGTCTCGATATCTTTTTGTTGTCTGTTGGCCCCATCTAACTAAGACTTCCAGCAGGACGTTGAATAAAAGTAGTGTTAGTGGACATCCTTGTCTGTTTTCAGTGGAAATGTCTCTAGCTTTTCTCCATTGAGCATGATGTTGGCTGGTGGTTTTTCATATATGCCTTTATTATGTTGAGGAATTACCCTTGTGTTACTATTTTGTTAAGTGTCTTGATCAAAAATGGGTGTTGGATGTTGTCAAATACTTTTCTGCATCTAATAATATTATCGTGTGGTTTTATTCTTTGTCTTGTTTATATGGTGTATTATATTGATTGTTTTTTTTGTTTTGTTTTTTTGAGTGTTGAACCATCCCTGAATCCTGGAATGAATCCTGCTTGGTTGTGGTGAATTCTGTTTTTCATATAATGTTGGATTTTATTAGCCAGGATTTTAGTGTCTATGTTCATGAGGAATATTGGTCTATAATTTTCTATTTTTGCGATGCTTTTGCTTGATTTGGGTTTCATTTTCTTACTGGCTTCATAGGATGAGCTTAGGAGTTTCTTGTACTTTACTCTGTTCTGGAATCATTTGTGTAGTGTTGGTGTCAGACCTTCTCTGACTACTTGGTAGAATTCCCCTGTGAAAACTTCTAGTCCTGGGATTTTCCTGGTTAATAGTTTATTAATGACTTGCTCTGTTTCTTCTTTTGTTATCAGTCTGTTGAGTTTTTCAATATATGTCTGCATTAATTTGAATGGGTGATGTATTTCTAGGTATTTGTCCATTTCTTCTATACTGCTCAATTTGTTTGAATACAGTTTTTCGGAGTAATGTGTTATTTATTATTCTTTTTACTTCATTTGGATCTGTTGTGATGTCACCCTTTTAATCTCTTATTCTGGACATTTACATCTCTTTCTCCCTTTTGTTAAGTTTGCCAGTTGTCTATTTTGCTAAACCTCTCAAAGATCCAGCTTCTTGTCTTGTTGATTTTTTCCATTGTTTTTGTTTGTTTGTTTTCATATCGCTTATCCCTGCTTGGATCCTTATGATTTTTCTCCTTATTTTATTGGAGGGTTTCTGTTGTTGTCCTTCCACCCGTGTTGAAGATGTTCTGTTATGGTGTTGATTTGGGATTTCTTCTCTTTTTTCAAGTGTGTGTTGACGGCTGTAAATTCGCCTCTCATTGCTGTTTTTTCTGTGTCCCAAAGGTTTTGATATGTTGTGTTATCATTCTCATTTGTTTCAAGTAATCTTTTTAGTTTCCTCTGTTATTTGCTTTATTTTTCAATCATTTTTTAATATTCAGTTGTTCAGTCTCCATATGTTTGTTGTTACATTTCTGTTCATTTTAGTGTTGTTTTCTAACGTTATAGCATGGTAGTTTGAGAAGATAGATTGTATGAGATAATTTTTTTTTTAATTTTGAGACATGCTTTGTGGCCTAGAATGTGGCCTATTCTTTAGAATGATCTGTTTGTGTTGGAAAAAGAATGTATACTATGTTTTTGTTGGATGGAGTGATCTGTATATATCTCTGAAGTCGATTTTGTTCATTGTGTTGTTGAGCTTTTTGTGTCTTTATTGAGTTATCTTTATTGATGCTCAGTCTTTCCTTGAGAATGGCATATTAAAATCACTTGTTTTTATTGTCGACATGTCTATATCTTTGTTTAATTCTGTGATAATTTGTTTGATGTATTTCAAGGGTCTTCCTTGGGTGCACATATGGTATTCTTTTCATCATTATGTAGTGTCCTATCTTGCCCTTTCTTATAGTGTCCTTCCTTGTCTCTTACGTCCTTGTTTGCCTTGAGGTCTATGTTCTCAGGGATTAATTTTGCTACCTCTGAGGGTTTTTTGGTTGTTGTTTGTTTGGTGTATTTTTATCCAGCCTCTGATTTTTAGTCATATCTGTGTGTTCCTGGGGTGTTTTTCTTGTAGGCACTATATCGTTGGATTTTGTTTTCTTATCTATTCTTCTACTTCTGTCTCTTTACGGGTGCATTTAGTCCATTAACATTCAGTGAGATTATTGATATTAAAGTATTTTTAATTGTCATTTTGCTTTGTTTTTGTGCATGTTGGGTTTTTTTGTTCTGTATTGCTTCATTGCTTCAGATGTTTCTCTGTGTGTTGGTTTTGTGAGGAATTGCCTCGTATGGTAGTTTCAGGTATGTGTGTTGGTGTTGATAATTTTTTGGCCATAGTACTTCATTCAGTATTTTGTATAGGGGTAGTCTTGTTTTTGTGAGTTCTTTTTTGTGTGTGTGTGAGTTCTTTTAATTTCTTCTTATCTTGGAAAACTTTTATTTCTCCATCATATTTGAGTGACAGCTTCAAGATCCTAGGTTGACAGGGTTTTTGTTTTGTTTTGTTCCTTTTTCTTTCAGGACTCTGTATATGTCACTCCATTGTCTTCTTTTTTGAATAGTTTCCACTGATAAATATGAAAGTATTCTAATTGCTGACTCTTTGTCCGTAATTTTTCTTTTATCTCTGGTTGCTCTTAAAATGTTTTCCTTGTCATTGATGTTAGATATCTTGACTATAATATCCTAGAGAGTTTTCCTTTTGGGTTCTCTCCTGGTTAGCCTTATGTCAGCTTCCTGAATGTGGTAGTTACATACATTTGTGTGAACTTGAAGTGAAGGGTGGAGTTTAGCCTTTCAATCAGGTCACAGCCTGATGGTACCTCCTGGTGAGGTAGCATCATTCTCATAAGGAGGATCCGGAAATTCCTCTCTCCCTGCTTTACCTTTCTGTTGAAGATCCACATTTGGAGAGTGACTGGAGACACACCAGAGACCTGCCAGACCCCCGGAGATGCATCCACTGCCATTGGGTCCACAAAACCTTGGACCTGTGATCTTCAGGCATTCTGCATCATTGCATGTGGCTGTGGGAGTCTGAAGAAGGATTTATGGACTAGTATCAGACGTCTGCAGTAGTAGCGGATTTATGGACTTGATCTGGATTGGGTTGGAATGTTTGCTTGACGTATAATTAATTCTTGGTATAAAGCACTTTCTTACACATATATGAGTGTCACTGGATTTGTTTCTCTAGTCTACCTGGCCTAACACACCGAATAATTTTCTTTTCATCCTTTAGACATTAACAAAAGTCTACCTGAAGAAGTTTTTGGAATATTCTCTGCGTGAATTTTTTTATTTCTTTCTCTTCTGGAATCCTTACAAGAGATAGGTTGTTCCTCTTCATTGCATCCCGCATTGTTCACAAGGTTTTTTTAGATGTTTGCATTTTTTGTTATTCCTTCATCTTTTAGATTGGAGTCTGTTAATTTTCTTCCAGCTCACTAATTGGGTTGCTTGGGCTCAAAGTTTTTTAGGCGCTTTGTCTCTGAAGTGAGTGTTACCTTGTGTGTTGATGATGTGCTGAGGGACTAGCAAACAAACAAATCAGTTGAAAACAAAGAAGTGAAATAATGTTTTTCTGTTGTTACATATGCCAACTGATGGAGAAGTCCTGATTAAGAAAAAAAGTTATAAGAATAGCACACAACTTTGTCTTGAAAGAGGGTAAGGTACAGGACTCCTAGCACCCAGAGCAACAACAACACCAACAAAAGAACAGCTAGAGTCTAGACTTTGTCCTGGGGAAACTCAGGACCATGTGGAGCAGAGCTCTTTTGAGAATGTAGGGAAAGTTTCAGTAAGTGCATTGTGTTACTACTTTGTGTTCTTTTAGGAAGTCAGGGTAGGGTAGAGACAAAGGCCAGGGAAATGAATTTGGTCTGGGATAGCCAAGAGTTCTATATTCGTATGTTTTAAGTTAATTATCTTAAAGAAATAGGCCTCCAGTAGATCAGGTCAGAAGGGATTTTTGCTCCTTTGGGGATGATGGTGGTCAAGTGAGGGTGGTAGAGTGGGTTCTATCACTGCCACCTACATAGGTGCTTATCTGACCAATTTGGGTTGCTGACTAGGACCTGGTGTTTGGGGATAGCTGGTGAATTGCTAGGTCTGTTCAGTATGTCATCCAGGAGTGGCTTCTGTACCCTGAGGCTTCTCGCCTCTGTCTCAAGCACAAACTCCCTGCTGGTGCTTTGTAAAACCCCTGTTAAGTTTCTATTTGTATTGCCATGCTAATAACTTGCTAATGGACCAAGTGTATGTTGTCTGCTGCCAAAAGAAATTCAACATTTTCTAATTTTTTTTTGTTTTGCTTTTTTCATTATTGGGGTTTAGCACAGAAATATTTTGTTATTGGGGGGTGACCCTCTTGAGGTTTGGTTGTATGTTTTTCTATTTTTCAGTCAATGAAACCCAGGGTGGATGAACCTATTGAGACAGCAAGTAGTATAAGGGTTTGGGCAGAGGCTGGAGGGGTGTCAGTGATGCGGCTCAAGTGAGGGGTGTAAAAGGAAGACAATGTCAAGGAGTTCAGGAAGGGAAAAGAATGTTTGGAAACTGTGCTGGCAATTGTACAATACTGCTTGATGTGACTGAACTGTGGAACTATGCGATATTTGTATTAGCTCCCAATAAAATAGTTCTGGGAAACAAAGAAAAGAGAGCCTGCAAATGGATGTGCTTTGGGGATGCGTTGAGTTGGTTGCTTGGCAGAGCTATATCTCAGGGACATTAGATTAATTTTGCAGAGTGGAGATGTAGAGAGTCAGTTTTTCACTATTTATACTCTCTTCTTTTTCATTTTTTTTTTAAATTTATACCTTCTTCAGTCTGCCCTGTACTGTTATCCTCATTCAGCTTGGTAGGCTATGTATCCCTGCTGTTGGGGAGATTGGGCTGCATCAGACCGGAGCCTATTTGTGCTTCTATCCAGCCCAGACTGGTTGTGTAGAACTGTGTCCTTGCAGCTCAGCAGGTCCATCAATCTTGCCAGCTCCTGGACTGGGACAAGTTGGTTGGGAGAGCTGTGGATCTGCGTTCAGCCAGCTCATGCAGAGGGCTAATGACAAAGGAAAGTCTATTAACAGATGTTGTTATTCTTTTATTTTAATAACCTTGTGTCTACTTATCTCTATGCTGAGAATATTGTGATCTGGAAAAGTAGGACCCCCTTTGTGCTGGTCTCTGCCATCCCACCAGTGTGTGCTACTTGCTCGCCATGTTGCTCTCACTCCCTCTCACACTACTTTCTTATAAAATGTATGACTAGGATCTAGTTTAACACAATAAGAAGGAATAGAAATCCATTTGGGAAAGGTTCTATCAGAGCAGCATACTGGTACTAAAATAAACAAAGATAATGTCAAGTTGATAGTGAAATTTCAGTCAAAGAATTGTGAAATAATTTAATATTTTAGGAAAAGTTTACAAGGACAATGCCCCAAATAAATAGGCAGTTTTCAAACTGATAGTTTGTTTTAAGAAGGGATAAGATCCTGCTGAAGATAAAGCCCACAGCAGGAAACCATACACTTCATTTTGAAAAGAAACTATTAATCTTGTTCATGCATTAATTGAAGAAGATAGAGGATTATCAGCAGAAAGTATAGTCAACCCTTTACATATCTCATTGGTTCAAATTAAACAGTTTTGATTGAAAACTTAGAATTGAGCAAAATCTCCACTCAGTGGCTTCCAAAAGAGTTGTATGCAGATCAAAAGTTAAGAACATAGTTTAGAATATATATATATATATTCTTAATAATATATATATTATTAAGGTGGTCAAGATCCTAAAGCATTTCTTAAGAGAATAGTAACAGAAGAAAGACTATGGTTCTACCAGGAGCCTCTTGAAGACAGAGCACAATCAGAGCATTGGCTACCGAGAAGTAGAAATGGTCCAATCAAAGCAAAACAGACCAATAAATAGCAAAGTTAATGGCAACCATTTTTTTGGATGCTCAGGGCATTTTGATTGTTGACTT
This sequence comes from Echinops telfairi, assembly GCF_000313985.2. Classification (NCBI taxonomy): domain Eukaryota; kingdom Metazoa; phylum Chordata; class Mammalia; order Afrosoricida; family Tenrecidae; genus Echinops; species Echinops telfairi. The sequence goes on along the minus strand of NW_022103911.1, from coordinate 3,885,712 downwards.
TCTTAAGGGGAAACAATAATAACATTTGTTTCTTATGAGAGGGTTTTGAGAAAGTTAGTCAAAAATTTAGCAGAAAAATTCTCTTTAAAGTTTTACCAAATGTTCCTTCTCTACCAACCAGGAATGCTCCTGCTCATTCCTCTTGTAAAACAAAGACCTTTTTTCAGTTTCACTGGAAAGTGAAACTATTAGGTCTCTCTGCCTTACAGTCCTGACTTCACTGTTTCTATCTTCTTCTTTTTTTATCCCTAAGCTTTAAACCACCACTGACCTGTCAGTTGTCATATTGTAGAATCTTGCAGGTGCTGTGATGTTGGAAAGTAATATTAGTATTTTCAATGTCAACAGGACTATATACATAGTGAACATATTTCAGTGGAGATTTCTCACTAATAACGAGTTTCAATAAAGACCAGCTCACTGCCTTCAAATTTATTCTGACACAAAGAAATCGTGCATATATAGGGCAGGATAGAACTACCCAGATGTGTTTCTGACACTGCAACTCATTACAGGAGTCAAAAGGCTCATCTTTCTCACACGAATAACAGAGTAGGAGAAAGGAATATGCAATCCACTTCTGAAGAATTAGCCATTGTAAACCCTACGAATAGCAGCAGAGCATTATCTGCTATAGTAACAAAGATGCGCCTATGGAGGAGCTGGTGGTTTTGAACTGCTGACCTTGCATCTAGCAAGCCTATGCATAATCACTATGCCACCAGGGCTCCTTGTGACCTTGACAATATTACACTTTAATTAGAGACGATGTCAAAAACAAGTGTGATACATTGAACAGTAATGACAGAAGACCTGACAAGTTTAGGAAGAACATCAAGAAGATCATATATGAATAATACAAAAGGTCATTTTCAAAAAGGAAAGACTGAACTTTCTATCAGAAGAGACACTGAAACCTGCATTTGAAATGGAGTAGCAGACAAAAAAATCAAATAACATATTACAAGGAGCAATTCTGCTGCACAGCCCTCTTTACAGAGCAAAGATATAACTTTGAGGATTGTAGTGGCCTAGAGCAAGCCACAGCATTTTCAAAAGCTTCACATGTGTGTGGAAGTTGGGCAATGAATAACAAAGATCACAGAAGACCCATTTGAATAAATAAAAAGGCTAAATTGACATAGCTAAATTCCAAGGACCCTCAGTTAACAGTGATGGACTTAATGTTTGCTACAAGTGCTTATAAAACTGTCCTGATATTGCAGGAGTTTATGTTGAGAAATAAATCCTTTGTCATCATACTTTAATTCTATTTAACACAAATATTTGAAACCCCCTCATGTGTGTGTGTGTGTGTGTGTGTGTGTGTGTGTGTAGTGTATGTGTAGGTATATGTGCATGTGTGCATGTATGCATGGCTATTTGTATGTGATTCTAAGAGCCACAAGTTTAAACAACTATGAAACTAATCTGATTTATGGGGATAGTTTTAAAAAACACAATTGAATTATTTTTATCTCTATTCATTTTGCTTGTTTTTACAAAGATCTGAATCTTTAATTTTTCAATAATTCTCTCCTTAGGGTAGATAGTAGAATCACCTTTCAAGAACTTTGAAGGTCTCCATGCCAAGACTCTTCCTCAGAGCAATAATTCAGAAACTCTGGGGCAGGATGCAGAAATATGTATATTTTAACTGCTCGGGGTGATTCCAGTGTGCAGACAAAGGTGTGAGTCACTGCAGATATAAATAAAAAGCAAGCTTGGAAGAGGTGTAAGGATAAAACTGTATTTTCCTTTCCCTCAGAACACACCTCATCCCAATGAGTTCAGATAACTCAGATTCTTTGTAAAATGAACATATTTCCAAAACCTTCAAAAAGTTCATGGAAAAACAGAACTGAAAGATGAATTTTTTAAACAGCTTTTTGAAGTTTCTTAGTATTACTTTCAAATTCTTTGCATCAAGTGATATTCAAATATTATAAAAGTAGTTAATTCCTTAATGATGCTAATAAATAATGTATTGTAGATTATTTTATTTTTTTATAATTGATTTCTACATAGTTCTTGTAGAGTATCATCTGCTAAAGAATACTTCCTGGGTGCCAGAATCAACGTCCCACAGTATAAATGTTTCAGAAAAAAAATCATTAGATCTATAAGAACTTCATTTTTTTCTTTAACTATTACAGTTACAAAAAAAGCTTTAACATCAACTCAATATTGACTTTGGATAAAAGCTTTTTCAATCATTTACAAATTGTTCATCTCTAGGAGACCTAACAGAACCAATAGCGAGGCCACACTCAACCGCAGAACTATCGGCGTGCATCAGCAAACCAGTTAACAGAATAAACTTTTTGGGCCAGAGAGGAGTAGTTTCTCTGAACGCAAATTAATCTGCTTAATGGAACTTCCTGACCTTCCTGAAAAATGCATCATGATGCTAAGTCACGCTCGGCACACGGGCAGGAGTTTTATTTGATGTGGGGTTGGCATTTTCACATACGTTTGATTTTTGTGGCTAGGTAAAAAGGAATTGCATCACTGAGCTTAATGTTCATGAAACACTGAAAGTATCCAAAAAGTTACCCACATTGTTCTCTTCCTTAATTATCTAATTATCATCTAATTCCTTAAAATACAATTAAAAGGAAATTGTTCAGACTACAACTACAAATGCCTCTCATAATCAACCTTTCTCTTATTTAAGTATGTAATATTTCTAGAGTAACTTTAAATGGAAACCAGGGTAGGCAGCCTGGCCTAGCGAACGTTCACTATGATAATTATTTCGGAGTATCATTTTTATGCTTCCTCTCTGATATATATTTCATAGGTAAATTGTGATGGTTAGGGCTTATGTCAACTAGACATTCCTGGGTAAGGAAAGAGGTGGTACCCAAGTGGTCAATCTGGTGGTGGCCTGATGATACCTCTTTAGGGGTGGCCTTTTGTGCAACAAAAAGGCTGAGCAGAGCCAAATCCTGCTTGAACTTCTATCTTCTGCTAAAGCTGGATTTTGCATCTGGTTCCTTGATCTGTTGCATTCCCTGCTGGTCCATCCTTGGACTGTTGATGGTAGACTCACTTGGCTGACTTCGGATTCATTTATCTCTGCATCTTCCAGTCAGCTTCCATGAGTGAGGAGAAGCATAACGTAAACTAGACTGAACTTACCTATTTCTACAACTGTTTAAGCCATTTCTAACTATGAATCTCTTTCTATATACGAACACATACCAGCATCGCAGCTTTTGCCTTTCTAAAGAGCCCAATCTACCCCATAGAATAACATGCATTCAAGATTGAATGGCCGCATTAAGCAGGCCCATTGCCTTAAGTAAGTTTATCTTGCTCAGGCCCATCAAGATGGCCCAAAGAGCTTTGTTCTACATAGAGCGCTGAAACAAACACTAACCCTGCAAGAGTTTTATATGAATTTATAGCAGGCAAATCAGGGCACATCTGAAGCTAAATTTTACCTTCGAGTTTGATGGTTGCCACTATGACTTTGCCTAACCTTTTCTCATTTTGGTGGTGAACACTGTTTTAAAGCTATTGACTTTTATTTTCCTTTTAATAGAGGTCAACAACCTACCTTCAGATGGTTCAAATTAGTCAACACAGATCAGAGCTGAACCCATGCCCTGAAATGAACATAACTTTCCTGTGAGAAACCACCTGGCAGTCGAGCTGTAAAATGAGAGAATTACTATAACTGTAGAGAGCATTCTCTGAAGCCTGCAGAGCCACCCCAAATTTTTAACACAGAATCTTTTAGTAAACGTTGCTGTTGCTCAGCAGGTGGTCAGGTATTCATGGATTACTAAATTGCAAGCAAATTACTTTCAATTTAGATGCATTTATATTATGTCAAGAAGTGACATGATCATGATAGGATTATCAAGCAATGCTATGATTATCTAGTATTGTAATGCCAATTGAATCGCAGTTATAGAAGTACTTAAAAAATTTATGAGCATACAACTGGTAGCTGTATTGGTGCAATCATATTCAAAATAAAGTTGTGATTTAAATTATGGGCTAGAACTCCTTATGGTAATTAAGTCAATTGACTTTAACTCTACAGGGCAGGGATTATTTTTGTCAATTAAGCTCAGTCCATGAATTTTCTGGATGTTATTGACTGATTCCTACACTCAATGTATCTATGATCTTAAATTCTGAAACTTTACTACTGATAATTTTTTAAATAGATGCTACAGAGGTAAGGCTCCCTTTTAGATAGACTATTTTATCTCAAAAACAAAGTATTCTCTCTTACAAACACCCAAATAATTATTATTTATTTCATCAAAAAACATTTTCCAACTGACTATATCAATGTACAGAAAACAAATTGTTTTATCTGTTGTTCTTAGATACCCTCGAGTTGACTCAAACCCAGAATGGCCTTTGTTCAACAGAATGAACTTGCCCAGCCGCGTGCCACCTTCACACTTGTATCAGTTACTTTAGCTTTGCTTAAAATCAATAGAAGTGGACCATACCACTTTGCCTGCCAATAGCAAAGTCAGCAGTTAGAATTCATCAGCCTTTTGTGGGAGAAAGCTGAGAATTTCTATTCCCATAAATATTTAAAGTCACGGAATCACACAGCAAGAGTTCTAGCAAGCCCTCTGGGGGGACTGTGAGTCAGAACGGACTCGATAGCAGTGAAAACAAAAGAAACACTACAGTGAGTTGCTTTGACAACCACAAGTTAGTTTTGCACAGGTCAGGAGTTCAGAAGGCCAAATTCAGGAGAAGCCTTTCCTTCCCTAGGCTCTGGATAAAGGTCCCTGTCTCTTTCTGCCGAGCTTCTGCTCTGGGCTATCTATGCAGCTTGGCATTTCTCTTCCCCGATTTATGTTCGTTTAGTCTCTTTTCTATCTTGAAATAAATTGACTTAAGACTCAACCTACACCAACCTGTCTTATTAAGATAGCAAAGACAAGCTATTCCCAAGTAGGATTATAATCACAGGCATGGAGATTGGGGTTTATGTGGTTTTGGAGGGGAGGCAGAGGAACTCAATTCAATCTCTCATACAAGGGAACCTGTATTTTCACTCTTGCCTCACACAATTCTGGTGTGTTTTTTTTTTTTAGGAAAAACTGACATAATTAGATTGTGCAAGCTTGTACACAAGGATGTGTACTCTTAGGGCAAAGAATTCTTGTTTGTGTTGATGCTAAACCCAAGTTCTACTGGCCGAAGGAGCCTGAATCTAGAGGAACGGGCCCTTGACATTGGCACCTAAATCGACTTGTGCACCTCTTGGTACTTCAGTCTAGATCGTTGGCCACTCTACTCCCTAACGTTGCCTATATCCTAATCTCACACAACAGGGACCAGGTTACCCTGCATGGCCACAGGGAACCTGCAGATTAGATGAAATGACAGATTCAGATATGATATAGTTATCCTGACTTGTTTAACTTAGGATCCTTAAAAGAGGGTGGCAGTTGAAGCAAAGGTAGAAAGAGATGTAAGGATAGAAGCAGAGTCCGAGGGAAGAGAAAATGCTGGGACACCACTAGCTCTGAAGAAGTGGGGAAGGCCAGGAGCTAAGCACTAGAGTTAGCAAGTAATCCATATTCCCTTAAGACCTACAAGGAAGACCTATCTACTAACACCTTAATGTCAACTCAGTAAAACTAATTTTGGACCTCTAACCTTCAGAGATGAAAGTGAATAAAGTTACGTTGTTTTGAGACTCTAAACGTGTGCTACTACTTCTTTAACAGCAGTCATAGGAAACTCATGCAGGCGCAAGGCCCTTCTTTTACGACCTGGCATACACAGTCTTCCCAGACCTTGACCTTTACAGGGTCTCTAACTTTGTATTATGTGACGGAGGTTCGCTAGCTCGTCTTTATCTGTCTCCTGTTCCTAACACGTGGCAGTGTGGTTTTTAAAGGTCTGGAATTGAAGCAGCATAATCCTTGATAACAATGTCACTTATTGTTGTTAAGTGCCTTTGAATTGGTTCGGGCTCATCCCAACCCTACGACAGCAGAACAATACACTGCCGGGGCGGCACCCTGCTCACGCGTGTTCTTGGTTTAACCCACCGTCGTAGTCACTGTAGCAGCCCATCTTGTCAAGGGTCTTCTTTTGTGCTATGCTTCTAGTTTTCCAAGAATACTAACTGAGATTATACTGGAGAAAGAGTCAATATTTATTAAACTTATAAAATTGGTTTTATAAATAGGCAGCTAATATATTTGGGAGCTTTTCCAAGGTTGTGTGTGTTTTTTTTAATTTCTTTAAAAAGGAATAATTAGAATTGTGAGCAGAAAATTACCAACTATCAAGGGTACAAGATTCCTGGAAGCATGCTAAGCTTTTATTATTCTTGCTATGTTTCTATACAGAATGCTCTTTATTGAAGGCGTATAGAAATAAAGTGATAGACATAGTGAGTATGGCAGTTGAATAATCTTTTGTCAACTTGAGTGAAAGGGTGGAGTCTAGCCTGTCAATCAGGACATAGCCAATGAGGATTCTGTAGGCATGGACTTCTCCTCAGGGTTGTGGGAAATCCTGTCTTCCTCCTTGGAGGCAGGACACACTCTCCCTGCTAGATATTCCTGTTGATAAGCCATATGGAGCTACAGAGATGGAGCCAGAGTTGGAGGAGCCACATGGAGCCCTCACATCCGCCACTGGATCCACAAGACTTTCCACCCAGTGGCCTGTGATCTTCTTGCATTCAGCATCATTTCATGTGTTGCATGAGTCTGAAGAATTCATAGACCAGTGTCAGACATATGTGTTAATATCAGACTTTTCGAGTTTATACACCTATGAGTGTCTATGAATTTGTTCCTCTAGTCAACCTGTACTAACACAATGAGCTATGAATCACTCACCTTTTATTTCTCAAAAGTCCCTGACTATTAAAAACACAAACAACCTACACCTACTACCAACCATGTTATGAACAACTGCCAACTCTCATGATTGGTCCTGAGGGGTGAAAATTGTATGTTTCATCTGTGCTATACTGAACCCTAACTTGCTCATCTCTTCCTTGTGACCCCTCTGTAAGGGGATATCCAATTGTCTACAGATGGGCTTTGGGTTTCCACTCTGCACTCCTTCTCATTGGCATTGATATAATTTTTTTGTTCTGGGCTCTGATCCCATTAACACCTCAATAACACACAGGCTGGTGTGCTTCTTCCATGTGGGCTTTAGACAGTTAAACCCCTAAGGACCAATAATGAGAGTAGACAAGGGGAAGGGGAAGATGGGGGGAGAAAGGGGAATTGATCACAATGATCTAAATAAATATAACCCCCGCCCTGGGGGACGGACAACAGAAAAGTTGGTGAAGGGAGACATTGGTCTGTGTAAGACATGAGAAAATAATAATATTTATAAATTATCAAGGGTTCGTGAGGGAGGGAAGGAAAAAAATGAGGAGCTGATACCACGGGCTCAAGTTGAAAGAAAATGTTTTGAAAGTGATGATGGCAGCAAATGTACAAATTTGCTTGACAAAATGGATGGATGGATGCATTGTGATAAGAGTTGTATGAGCACCCAATAAAATGATTTTAAAAAACAAAAAACAACCACCAAACTCTCAGAAAAACTGAGTGATCATTACTCCATCTGCTTTATCTTTGATGAGAAAAACTATTTCAAAGGAGGGATTACATCATGTATTTTAGCAATTCTATAAAGTAATCTGTTTTATGACCAGTTTGTTCCAAGGGTCTTCTCTTGTGGCTTCTCCGATGCTAGTATAACTTTCTATTGTTTAATTAGTTCCAACAGACCACATATTGGCCTAAGATAAAACACTTTTGCATGCAATTCTTTGTTGAAATATTGCTGCTATAAATTGTCAGAAGATGATGAGTTTAAGTTTGTCTTATTTAGCAAACCATATTTTAGCACATCCAAATATATCTTACAATATACAAATGTGTGTGCTGCTCTTTTTATGTAGTGCAATAAAAAGAGACATATTTTGTATGTGGAGTACTTCTTGTTAAATATATTAAGATGCATTTTTAGTTTGTTAATTTAATTTAATTTATATTTATATTGCTATATAAAGTGTTATTTGAAGGTTAATTTTGTAATTTGGAAAGTGTGAACTATATTTACAAATGATTTTGGTATTTAAATATTTTAATCAGTGTGTAAGTATGGTCACATTATTTTATTTGATTAGTACTACTTATGTCAAATTTCAAGGCTTATTTTTTCCCCACAATAATGTATGAAAAATACTTTTTGAATGGATTTTTTAAAAATTAAATTGATTTGATTTTACAAACAAATGTGTTTAGGTCTAAGATGTTTTTTACTCATTATTTTTTTATGATAGTTATTTATGCAAACAGGTCATAAAATCATCCTAACACAATTGAGTCTCATTTTGCTTGATCATAAACCCATTGCCAGTTAGTTGAGTTTTGACTGATTAGACCCCGGAGGGTTTCTAAGGTCGTAATCTAGATGGAAGCAGACCTTTTTCCCCTCATGAAGCCCTTGCTGGGTTCAAACTATTGAACTTCTGTAGTTCGGGGCCAAGCACTTAACATGAGGCACCAGGGTTCCTTTGGCTTGAACTTAACTGTAACAGTTTTACGGAATGTTCTCCCTAAAAGCAAGACAGTCGACATTAAACATAATCTATTAAGAGATCATGGGAGTTTATTGGCTTCTTCATGAGGAAAGTGACTATAAAGTAAAAGAATAGCAGCCTCAAATTCAGGCTTATCTATTTTTTTCAGACTTATCTGTTTAAAGAGGGGAATGGTCGAAGAAAATGAATAAATGTTTTCTTTGAACAGCTTGATGAGAGTCACAGAAATGTAGAACTGTTTTACTGTGTAAGAATTACTCATCTCAAAAAAATTGTAATGGAAAAAACTCTGGTGAGTGTTTCAGACTAGAAATGCTTATACTCTGGGATACAGAACGCTTAATGGGTTTTCAGTTAGTCTAAATTTTTTTCTTGGCTCAGACAGTGTTGAGCAAAAGTTTCTTCAGCTCTTCCCTTTTATTCATATAAAAATTACTTGACCTTTTTCAATTGTCTAAAAGGCGAAATAGGTGGCATCTCCTAACAAGAAAAAGTGCGCATTAAATAAAGGTAATAGAACCTAAATATGAAGATGATACTAATTCTTTAATTATGCAGTTTAAAATTTTTCGGTTCTGAGATATGGGTATCAAACAGGTGAAAATCTGTCACTAAAAAATATGGGGAAAATAGCTGATGTCAGACTTAATACGATTTTAAATTTTTTAAAGAGAGGTTGATTCCCTGATTTCTTTTCATTGTTCTTTTTAGAGATCCAAATTGGTTTTCCATATCTGGTGGCTTGCTTGTTGTTGTTGGAAGCTATGCCACCAGTATTTCAAATTCCATCAGGGTCACACATGGTCATCAGGCATCCACAGAGTATCCATTCTGAGAACAAACTATGAAGAAAAAGTAAGTGGTTCACTTCTAAGAAATTAGCCACTGAAAAACCACATGAATAGCAGTGGGACTTTAAATGCTATTGTGTCCAAGATGAACACCTCAGGTGTAAGGCACTTAAAATACAACTGCCGTAAAGCTTTATATTCAAAGTAAAACAACCCTAGTGACTTGAATGGAGGAACACTTTGGGGACCTTCATTTTGCTCATGGGGCTACTACTAGGGTAAAAAAAACCCAGCTACAGTGTACATTTATAACTGGAACATATAACGTAAACATATGTACAAGGAAAATTAGAAGTTTCAAAAATTCAAAAGAAATAGTGTTAAATTCATAACCCAAAAGAGCATTTCAAGATTTGTCTTGAAGTACAATAAAATACTACCTATAAGCATACAAGGCAGACCAGTTAGTAAAATTATTATTGAAATTCATATACCAAACACTAAACTGATGTTGAAGAAATTGAAGAAGTCTACCAACTTCTTAAGTCTGAAATTGATCAAGTATGTAATCAAAATACATTGCTAATTCCTGGTGAATGGAATGTAAAAATTGGAAACTGTGAGGAAGAATCAATGGTTGAAAGATAGAGCCTTTGTGACAGAAGCAACACCAGAGTTCTCCAGATAGAATTTTGCAAGACCAATGACTTCATTGCATATATAATTTTTCATCATTTGTTTCTTTGCTTGTGTTTGTTTGTTACTATGTGGCCTTAGGAAATTTTTCTTTTTATATTTATTTTTAAATAGCATAATTGACACACAATAAACATATCATACAATTCAAAAATTCAGTCATAAGAATAATTGTACAATCATTACCACAATCAATTTTAGAACATTGTCTTCCTTTTTGTACTCATGGTTTTAGTTCCCTATCATCTCCAACACCCCCAGGATATACCCCACAACAAACCATTAACCAAATTACTGTCTCTATAGGTTTAGCTATCCTGGATTTCACATACAGAAAACCATACCAAAAGAATATAAGTAACAATAATAAGAAAGTAAAACAGAGAATAACCTCAATCCAAAAGGAAGTACAAAATATTAAAAAGTAGAACAAATTGAAAATGAATCTAAAGGGAGATTAAGCCTACTGTAAATCCCCTCTGACCAGAGACCAACGATGTGAATAGACTGGCTAGTTTGCAGGGTATTGAAAAGTAGATTATTGCAGAAAAATTAGGTTCAATTTTAATACTTTATCATTTTATCTCCCTTTAGATCCATTTTCAATTTGTTCTACTTAAAAAAAAAGCCCAGATTATGAATTGATAATTGATGTTCAGGGTGAAGTTCAGAATGAAAATGATGAAAGTGAAAGCAAGTCCAAGAAAGCTAATGATTTGTATGTCACTTGCATTTAGAGACCACTGGGATAGGAAGGCTTATTGTGCCAACATGTGAGATTAATAAAGTCACAGTTTTATTGGAGGGCAAAAAGATAAATGGTTCAACAAGGCCCACCTCTCTCTGCTTTACTCTCTGGTGATTGGACCAGTGTGCGGCTGCTAGTTCTCTGTTGCAACTTGTGAACTACACAAACTTTGGGACTGCCAACCTGTGGATCATGTCAATGAAACTTGAGGTTCCTTTGAGACCTGCTTCACCACACTGCTGGTATATACATCCCTTGAGCTTGGGACTGTTGTATCCTGTTATCTTGCTGACTGTTGGTGACCCACCCTGCTGTTTGCTGGTGGCCAGACTGCCTGCATTGCTTACAGAAGACTCAGCTGTCTGCTTCCTTGACCTTGGACCCAGCAGCCCTCATGAGCTGAAGGGCTTCCAGTATATTAACTGTTCCATGGAAGTGAGTTGAACTGAGCCTTCTGTACTGGTGTGTGGGCTAATTAACTGTTATAATCCT
>NW_022103911.1:3871712-3874307 GCF_000313985.2 Echinops telfairi | reverse complement strand
ATCTATCTATCTATCTATCTATCTATCTATCTATCTATCTATCTATCTATCTATCATCTATCTATCTATAATCATAAGTGTCCTGGTTTTGTTTCTCTAGAGAACCCTGTCTAACACAACCATTTAGAGAATAAATCTGATGCACTGAATACTAGTGACTGAAGAAAAGACAGGTTGTTGGATGACATTAAGACCATTTTGCTACACACTTCCGGTTAAGATGGGGGAAGCCAGGCTTTTCTTTGTCCTAAAAAAAAAAAGATTATTTTGCTTTAAGAAAGCAAGGTTATTTAAAAGAGATAAAAGACCAAAGTATATGTCCAAAGAGATTTTGAAATGTGCTTTTAAATATAGAGTAGCTATTCTGAAAGGAAGAAATGACAATGAAAAAGATATGAGCATAAAAACTTTAAAGATAACATTATAATGAAAGGTCCAAAGAAGGATGCTAGTAAACCAATGGGGAAAACACCCTCAGCATCTCCCACTTCCAAAGGATCCGAAATCTCCGTACACAGGCAGTTGTTGTTTTCTTCAATCTCTATATGCTTTTTTCTATTTTAGTAGTTTGTTTTTCTAGTTTTCTCACATTTACTATTCTGATGTCCCCTTCCAGTGCTACCCTAGGAATATGTTTTGGACATATACTTCAGGCAAAAACATACAGACCTGCGGATTCCAGCATACCCGTCTGAATGCAGAGACACACCTGCCTCAATGCTGCCATACCAGCAAACCTGCAACACCTATTCCCAAGCAATACCCAAGTCTTTGGTCTTTTTTTATCCAATCCTTTCTCTGTATCTCCACCCACCTCACCCCTTATCTCTTTCTGCTCTCACTCTTTATCTCATGAAATGTATTTCCATGAAGTCTATTAATTCTGACTCTCACTGCCATCGAGTTGATGCTGGTTCAAGTGAGCCTATAGACAGGGTATAACTACCCTTGTCAGCTTCCAGGGCTATGACTCCTCACGGGAGCAGAAGTCTTTATCTTTCTCCTGCAGACTGGCTGCTTGTTTCAAACTGTGGACTTTGCTGTTCAGTCCAATGTTTAACTAATACAAAAGCAGGGCGCCTTTTAATTCTTATTACCCCTCTTAAAATAAATTTCCCAACACCCATACAAATGTAATTGTCTGTTTAGACAACAGATTATTATTATTGACATTACTTTTATTTTTCGCTCTCTTCCTCTATTCCACTTTCCTGATTATCTATCTCTCCTTTTCTCTCTTTCACCACCATATGTGTTCTCACTGCTATTAGACTTCATCCATATCACTAGACAAAGCTAACTATATCACTATAATCAAGCAACTGACATACCATTCATAGCTGTACTACACCATTGCTCTAAGTAATTAACAAAAAAGGGAAGGAAGTCTGAATATTATGTGGAACAGTGAAAAGAAAGAATCTATGTCTCCTTGGAACTCCAGAGTTAGAAGAAAAACAAAACAAAACAAAATCTAGAGAGAAAACAGTATGAGGTATTTTGGGAGGAAAAAAATTGCCCTATCTCACAAGGGGGAAGAAAATAACCATTCAAGAAACCAAGATAACTCTAAATAGGATAGACCCCAAAAGAAAAACTTCATAATATATCATAGTCAAAATCTCAAATATTAAGGGAAAAAAGTGAATTTTGAGGGTGGCAAAAGAAAAAAGAATGGTCACATACACAGGAAAAAGGGTAAGAATAAGCTTGGACTTTTCAGCACAAACTATGAAGGCAAGAAGATTATGGAAGGAGCCATATACAATTTTAAAAGGAAAAGCCTCCGAACAAGAATCCTATATGAAGCAAAATCACCCCTCAAATATTAGTGAGAAAAAAGGAATTTCCAGAAAAGGAGAAACTAAAAGAATTCATGAAACAAGACCAGAATCACACACACACATTAAGAATATATGTATACACACAGAATCACTATGGACAGAGATTCAACAACAGCAGACAAGTGTGAGAGCATTAAAATACACCAAGCCATCCAAATACCAATACAATGAAAGCAGCATGGCAAACAACACAGAAATAGGGAAGGAACAAAGACAGCAATAAAACCACCCAAAGGGGGAAAATAAAATAAGCACAATCACTGCAAAATGACAACAAACCCACATATATTAATAATGACACCAAATATAAATGGATAATATGTACCAATCAAAAGACAGAGTAGCAAACTGGATTAGAAAACAAGACCCGTCTATATGCTGCCCACAAGAAACTTACATTAAATACAAAGATAAAATAGACCAAATATCAAAGAATGGGGAAAAAGCTACCAAGCCAATGGCAACCATAAAAGGCAGGAGTGATGATATTAATCTCTGATAAATAGACATCTATGTGAATTATATATTGAAAGATAAAAAGGAACACTACATAATGACTAGAAGAATAATATACCAAGAACATACAACCTTAATAAACATGTACGTGCACAATGAGAGGTCCACAGAATACAACAATCAAATTCCTACAGAGTTGAAAACAGAAATAGCAGCTCAACACTATGTTTTTTTTGGTTGGTTTACCTTCTTCTTCTTTTTTTTTTTTTAAATCATTTTATTAGGGGCTCATACA
>NW_022103911.1:3868594-3869791 GCF_000313985.2 Echinops telfairi | reverse complement strand
AACAACAACACAGTATATATTCTCCTTTAATACAAATGGTACATACTATAGAATAATTTACATATTAGGCCACAGAGCAAGCCTCAAGAAATTCAAAACCACTGATATCCTACTACCCATTTTCTCAGATCACAATGCTATCAAACTGGAAATAAAAAAATAAAAGGAACTTGAACTTAAAGACAAGCAAATAGAGACTGAACAATATAATCCTTAAGTATGACTCATAGTTGATGAAATAATGGATAAAAATTCTTGAAACAAATGAGAATGATAATAAATCAGACCAAAACCTTTGGGACATAGCAGAAGCAGATCGAGCAATTTATAACAATCAACACACAAATGATAAGATAGTAAAAACAGGATCAATACCTTAATACAGCACTTCCAACAACAAGGACAACAACATAGAGCATGGCACAGCCAAAGAAAAGAAATCACAAAGACTAGAGTGGACATAAATGAATTGGAAACCAGAAAAAAATCAACAAAACATGAAGTTGGTTTTTTGGGGATTAGCCATCTTGACAAAGCACTGGGAATCTTAACAAAGGATAAGAAAGAGAAGATACAACTATTTGGAATTAGAGAAGAAAAACGTAATATCCCGACTGATCCAAGTGATGTAAAAAGAATCATAACACAAACCCGATAAGAATAACAGGCGAAGACCCCACAAAGACAATAAACTACAGACCAATAACTTTCATAAACATAGGTGTAAAAATGTTCAACAAATTTCTGACCAATAGCATCCAACAAGATGCTATAATTCACCATGATCAAGTAGCATTCATACCAAAGATGCAAGTATATTTGAATATTTGAAAACAAACAATGTAACCCGCTGCATAAACAAGATAAAGAATTACAATCACCTGATCATATCAATAGATGCAGGAAAAGCATTTGACAATATCAAACATCCATTGCTGATAAAGTAAGAATATAGGGGAAATTCCTCAGCATAAGAGCCATATATGAAAATACAGTGGCCAATATCACACTCAATGGGGAAACCAGAAAACATTTCACCTGAAAATGAGAATGAGACAAGGTTGCTTCTTATCACTACTCTTATTCAGCTTTGTGCTGGATGTCTTAGCCAGAACCATTAGAAAGCAGAAAGAAATCAAGTGAATACATTTTGGCATATAAGGAGTGAACCTCTTGCTATTTTCAGATCATATGATT
>NW_022103911.1:3856603-3857550 GCF_000313985.2 Echinops telfairi | reverse complement strand
ACACAGAAGTCTCATTGGCTATCTCCAGATTGACAGCCTAGACTCCACCCCTACACTCTTAATCCTGAAATTGACACCAGATTAGGTGACTACCTCAGGATCCCCACATGGATTAAGCCTCTTGTGAATCGCCTGGACTATAGTCCAGGGATGTGCATATCCTTACAGACCCAGAGTATTATAAAGTTTATTACGGCAGATGTAGTAAGGTTAAAATGTATACCTTATCATTTGACCCATTTAAACTTTTTGCAGTTTTTAATATGTTCTGCATTCATTTTTATTGAGGTTTGTCTATGCTTTGTCTAGTCATTGATATTGCTTTTGCTTGTTTGTTTGCTTCCTGTTTGTGCTTTATAGGATTTACTGTATATGAAATCCAGGATTGGTAGATTATAGAGAAAGTATCTGGATTAATAATTGCCTAGGCGCTTGAGAGGGGATGCTGGGGCAAATGGAGAGCTAACAACAATGAATATGAGAAGAAAATGTTCTGAAATATATTGTGGTAATGATTGCATACATCTTTTTAATATGATTAAATTGTATAGTATATGACGTATATGCCAACAAAACTATTTTGTTAATTAAAGCAAGAAAACAGATAATAAGTAATTAAACTTTTATGAAAAGATGAATTGACCTAGTAGCTGCAACAGTAAGCTCAAATATAGCAATGATTGTGTGGGTGGTGCAGGACTAGACACTATGGCTTTGTTGTATAGAGAGTGACTGAGTTCAAATATACTTTATGGCACCTAAATTGGATACCCAAAATTGGGGGAGATAAAGGCATGAAGTGGTTGGCTTACAAACTTTCATAGGTAGGGGAAAAAACTAACAGGATTATAGGGTTAAGGTATTGGTGTTAATTGCAATTGTGAAGCTAAGAATTATATACAAGTGCCAGGTTGGCAAGGGGTGGATTGAGTTAGTTAATTGTGCCA
>NW_022103911.1:3853159-3854674 GCF_000313985.2 Echinops telfairi | reverse complement strand
CTTGTGGGCTTGGGCAGCATTGGGTTGGGATGTTTTCGTGATGCACATTTTCTTTACATAAAACTCTCTCTTACACATGAGTTGCTGTGGATTTGTTTCTCCAAAGTACCCAGACTAATACAGCATCTAACAACAATATATTGCTGATGTAGTGACTCTTGTCATTGTGAAGTTTCCCTCTATTCTTTGCTTTTGACGTTTATTTTGTCCACTATGAGTGTGTACCCACTGCTATTTGTCATATATTGATGTAGCCTACTTTGTGTTTTATACTTTCTATCTGCATGGCATATTTTCCCTAGAATTTTGCTTTTGGTCTACTTGTAAAACAGCATTAAAAATTCATCTTGACAATTTATTCCATTTGATATGAGATTTTATTCTATCTATTTACATTTAATATAATGATATATATGGTTGTGTGTACACTTACAATTTATTATTTGATTTTAAGCATCTCATCTATTTATGGTCTTGTTTTTTTATTACTTGCTAATAAAAAAGTTCACTAATAAAACATACCAAACAACATATTCATTGAGCAAATCTGCTGCACATGGCCTCTTTCATGTGTTAACGAGAAAATATGTCATATTGAAGACCACGGTATGCATTATACAAATTATGGTATTTTAATTACCTCACTTGAAAACTGGACAATAAATAGGGAAGATGTCAGAATAATTTGAGTGTTTTTATTGTTAGCAAATGATATTGAAAGTGTGATGGATGGCCAGAAGAACAAGCAAACTTTCTTGGATGAACTAAAGCTCCGATGCTCTTTGAAAGGAATATGGTGAGACTTCATCTTTTGTACTTTGGACACACTATCAGGAGAGACCAGACTCTGGGAAAAGACAATGAGCTTGGTGAAGCTGAGGGTCAGTGAGAAAGAGAAAGTGTTTGAGATGGATGCACACATGGCTGGAACAATGGGCTCAACCAGAGCATCAGTTTTGAAGATGGGGCAGGATCAGGCAGTGTTTCATTCTGCTGCACACCCCATGTCTGTGAGTTGAAACCCATATGTGGACACCTGACACACATGCCTTTTATAGAGTTTTGCCCTAATCTTTTTCTTTTTTCCAATTTTGCTGCTATGATGACTTGCTAATTTTTGCAAATACATAATTTAAATTTTATTTTAGTAAAGCTACAATTAATATTCTAGAATTTGGGGAGCTTTACTAACTAGTATGCCATGCAGCGAGAATTTATGGGAGGGATATTTATATGAGCAAGAGAGAATTCTATAAATTTTGATTAGAAAATTGAGCAGTATAATATTAAGGTGAGAACACAAAATCTAAAAAGGATTAAAGCTCACTTGCTTTGTCTGTTCACTTCAGACAACCAACGTGCTTTGCTCCTGCCTGAGCTTATTTACCAAATTTAGGAGTTGTTTCAACTCTTATTACTACATTTACAACAGAGTCAGCTAATTACCCTCTCTTGAATATTTTAATATGTTCTCTCTATAATACAATTTTTAATGATAAAGAATAAATTAAACTT
>NW_022103911.1:3846775-3852301 GCF_000313985.2 Echinops telfairi | reverse complement strand
TGTGGCTTTGGTGCTATGCAGGCTCATATCCAAAGGTCAGCCAGATGTGACCCAACCGCAGGTTCCAGACCCAGAAGGCCAAACAGTCCTAAAGTCAAAGCAAGCCTTGTTGCTTTACCAAAGCTCTGTCAGGAAATAGAGGAATGGCATTGATGGACGTGTGGCTTTTGTCTCTTATTGGACCATACCGCAAGGGAAACAATGGATGGGAACTAAAATCAAGCCCACTAGTAAAGTAGTCTTAAAGGTGTACCCCCAGGGAGCAAAAGGTATGACTTTTCTCACACCCACTGGGACCACAGTATGTGGCAGGAAAAAACAGCAATTTCAGGTGATGTGCGGAAGAAATGTATAGAGATAGCATCATTCTCCCACACCCTCTCTTCCCCAAACCTTCCTGAAAAATGTAGGAACATATCTAGCAGTGATGATCCTTTGTGCCCCTCATGTTTACTATGAGAACACACTTCACAAGGCATGAGACAGTCTTTCATTTCTTTATTTCCTCCAGTTTGGGATAACAAATATTTCAACTGCCCATTTCTATTCTCTATTAAACCATTAATCAGAGGTGGTACACACGTGATATATCCATCGAATCCGATATGCCTTAGCCTACTGCTATACCCTGTGGGCTGTAAAGTGTGCTCTTTGGTTTGGTGAGCCATAGCCTGGTGGTCCAAATTGGTACAGTATCTTTTGTTCTAATCCCTTGATGGTGTTTTTAACCACTAGGTGTGTTATTGGACATGCAAAATTCAGTCCAAAGTGTCTACTCCTGCAAGGATCCATTTATAACCAACTGGTGCCACTGGTTTTACTGGTCCAATATAGTTGGTTTGTCAGCTGTGCGCGTGTCTCCTCCAAAGGGAATTTGTTGCATGGTCATCTGGGACCTCTGTCTTTCTTGCTGGCAGACAGAACCATCCTCATTCCATTTTGTGTGCCAGAGTACAAAGACGATGAGCCTAGATTCAGCCCATCTTTGCATTGCTGCAGCACTCACATAGCCATTCATGTCATGGACCCAATTGGCTAACTCAAGGGTGAGTACCAATAAAGCCACTTTTCTATTTCCATCACCTTCTGATTCAGGAAGAGAGTTATCTGACGGGCATCAACATGCCCTGCACTGCGTGTTGTTTTTAGTGCCTTCGAGTTGGTTCCAATCCACCGGAATCCCACATACAATAGAATGAAACATTCAATGGCGCTGCTTCACCCTCACAATTGTTCGTATGCCTGAGCCCATTGTAGCAGCCACACAGCATAGCATCCATCTCTTTGAGGGCCTTCCTTTTAAACTCAGCCCCTTCTCTTTACCATGCATGATATCCTTCTCCAGGGACTGATCTCTCTTGACAACATGGACAAAGTATGCACAATGAAGTCTCACCATACTTCCCCCGCCCCACCCCACCCCATGAACTTTTCCCCCCAGCAGTTTTATTGGCACATAATTTACATATACAGTTCAATCATTCAATCGTTCAATCATATCAAGGAGAATTGTACAATTACCACCACATCAATTTTAGAGGACCTCCCCTCACCATGGTTAAATTGCCTTTACAATGAGTTGTGCAATCACAATCCATTTTATTGTTCCCTTCTCCCTCCCATCTTCATTATTTACTCCTGAAACCCCTTTCCCTCCATATCACCCACCCTATCACCCCTGTTTTCCTTATATCCCTTTGCATCAGTTATTATCATTATGCATTCATTCCTCTTGGGCTTCACAGATGGGGGACCCAAAAGAAAACAATAGCAAACAAAATCACACTAAGGTGGTAAAGTTAAAAACATAATCGTATACAGACAAAATACAAGTAATGCATCATAAGTAGGAAAAGACTCCCAACAGCATTCAAAAAGCCAGGGAGCATTCTGTCATGGAGCCAGTAAGTGATACTTGCACCCAGAACAGATTTGGGTCACAACTATATTCAGGTCAACTGGCCAATTATAGAGCTCACTCCAGCATAATCAAGATTACAATGGTCTCTGCCTGATAGTAAGGTTATTGGAGACTCTTGCCTGTGGCTAGAGGGGATTTGCCATTGGATCGGCTTAACTAGATGATACTCTGAAGATGGGTTTTGGGCTCCCACCATTCCTCTTAGCCCTCAACAAATTGGGTGCTTATAATTTTTGCTCCCCGTCATATCCAAATTTTGTACAAGCTGGTGTACTTCCTCTATGTGGACTTCGATGACTCCTCGCTTAGATGGCTGCTTGTTTAAATACAATCCTTTTAGACCCCAGACACTAGTGTGATTGATAGCCAGGCACCATCAGCTTTCTTCACCACACTTTGAGTACTGAGCAGGGCGATGATGTAAGAACTGACTGTTCTTAAGTTGGAGCTAGTATTTAGTGCAAGTCCCAAACCCATTCCTGGATCTATGCCTTGTTATATTTTATTTTGAATTTGCTGTAACCTGGGAGCCAATATATATGTCATATCATTCCATAGTTTAGTCATGTCAAACATAATTGTACAATTTCTTCCATAATCGTACATATTTGCCAAAACATACTTTTCTTTCCTGGACTTCTTGATATCATCTCCCTCTTATCTTCCCCATCCCTCTATATACCAATTCCCCCAAAAAGTTGTTATATTTCCTTTCCCTGTAGGCTCAACACCCCTGAGTTTCATTTACCAAAAAACCCCCCCAAAAAAACAAAAGAAACAATACCACTTCAAGTGGGTGAGTCCCAATGGCGAAGAACCCTTGATGTACCCCCTAATACAAATAAGCAGAAGCTGAATATAATAGAATGGCCTTCACAAGATTGCTGGGATAATACGTATCTTTATCCAGCAAACAGGGCACTGATGTACCAGGACCTTGTTTGTTCACCAACAGTACACCGCTCTTGGTACCACTGCATTCTTCTACTTCAGACACCTGTGCTTTCCGGCTTAAGTCTTCAGGATACAATTGTTTCTGGGGTATGTAAGGTAGTTATATAATCATTTGTCAATTTGAGAATTAAGAATGTAGCGATGGAGTCTAGCTTGTCAATCAGATCATAGCCAATGAGGCCTCTGTGTGGGCATGGCCTCCTAAGAATTCTGGGAAATCCAGTACCTCCTTGGAGGTGGGAGACACTTGTCTCTGCCACTCTCTGGGAAACATTGCAGATGACAAGACACATGGAATTATACTAGTGCCTTAAGTTGGAGAAGCTACATGGACCTACCCTGATGCAACCAGACCACTGAAGCCAGAAAAGCCACAAAGAGACCTCTGCCAGCGCTGAGGTGTTTATACCATCACTGGATCCAAAGACTTTCTACCCACTGGCCTGTGCTCATCCTTCATTCAGCATCATTGCATGTGTTTTGTGAGTCTGAAGAGGACTTTATAGATTAGCATCGGACATATGGGCTAATATTGGACTTATGGACTTGATTTGGACTGGGCTGGGATATTTTCTCAATGTTCAATTGTTCTTGTATATAAATATCTTTCATATACACCATGGATTTGTTTCTCTAGTCTGCCCACACTAACACAGTCTTCCTTTTTTTTTGCTCTGTATCTACCCTATCTAACATAATGTCCTTCTCCAGGAACTGGTCTCATTAAGTCCAAAGTATGTAAGATGAATTTTCACCAACCTGGCCTCTAAGGAATACTATGTCCATATTTCTTCCAACGCATATTGGTTTTCCCTTTCAGCATTCCATGGTACTTTCAGTAGTCTTCTCTAGCACTACAATTCAAATGTATCAGTTCTTCTTTGGTCTGCTTTATTCAATATCCAACCTTCACAAGTATATGAAGCAATGGAAAATGCCATGGCTTGGGAAGGCATACCTTAATCCTCTAACTAGCACCCTTGCTTTTCATCCTCCAAAGAGGTCTTGTGCAACAGATTTACTTAATGCAACACCTCTTTTGATTTTTCAACTGCTGCTTGCATGAACATGGGCCGTGGATCCAAGCAAGACAAAATCCGAGACAATGTCAACCTTTTCTCCATCTACCATGATGGTCCAATTGTGAGGATTGGGGTCTTTTTCATATTGAGTTGTAATATATACTAAAATGTTTCATTCCTTGCCTTTCATCATCAAGTTCTTCATTTCTTCCTTGCTTTCAGGAAGCAAGGTTGTGCCATCTGCTTATCACAGGTTGTTAATAAGCCTCCACATTCTTTTCCATATAATCCAACTTCTATGATGCTTTGCTGAGCATATAGATTAACTAAGTATGGTGAGAGTATACAACCATGCAGCACACCTTTCCTGATTTTAAACAATTTCCTGCCCTTGCGCAATCCTCCCAATTTTTATGTTTGAGATCATTGTAGCAGGCACTGGGTTAAAGATCTCAAGAAAGACCTTCATTTTCAATGACTCTCTACTAAGAATGATGTCCTTTTCTGGGGACTGGTCTCTCCTGATAGCATGGCCAAAGGATGTGAGGCACAGCCTCACCATCCTCTCTTGTAAGGAGCATTCTGATTGTATTTCTTCCAAAGCAGATTTGTTTGTTTTTCAAACAGTGCCTTATTATTATTATTATTATTATTATTATTAATTTCCTAAGACATAATTCAAATCCCTTAAATCTGCTGCAGTCTTCCTAATCAATTAACCAACTTTCACACACATCTGGGGTGACTGAAAAATGTCATGGCTTCAGTCATGTGTAACCTAGGCTTCAAAGAGACACCTTTACTCTTTAACACTTTAAAAAGGTTTTCTGCAGCACATATTCCCAATGAAATATGTTCTTGGCTTCTTGACTACTGCTTCTATTAGTGTTGATTGTGAATCTAAGTAAAATGAAATCCTGATAATCTCAATCTTGTCTTCATTTATCATGTTGTTGTCTATGAGGAAATGTGTTATCTGTACATTGAGTTACAAAACCATACTGGAAACCAGAGTTTTTGATTTTTATCAAGTGCTTCAAATCCTCCTTAATTTTAGCAAGCAAGATTGTTACATTTATATATCACAGATTCTTTATAAGCCTTCTCCAATATTGTGCTGAGTTCTCTTTCACATAACACAGCTTCTTGTATTATCTTCTCAGCATACATATTAAGTGAATATGGTGAAAGGATACAATCTTGACTCCCATAATTCCTTTCCTTTAATTTTTTTTAGTAAAGAGGCATTCTCTTGTTTAGTTTGAATGGCTGCCTCATGGTCGATATCCAAGTTCCACATGAGCACAATGAAATGTCCTGGAGTTCCCCTTCTTCTCAATGCTACCCATAGTGTTATGATCCATACAGTTCAATCTTTTCATATGATCAATAAAACACAGGTAGAAATCTTTCTAGTGTTCTTCTTCAATCAATATCCATTTGATGTCAGTAATATCCATTATTTAAAGTCCTCGTCTGAACAGGTTGAATTTCTGGTAGCTCCCTTTTGATTTACTGCTGTAAAAATGTTTGAGTTGAAATTTCACTTGTATGCAGTATTAGCCATATTGTTAGATAATTTCATACCATTGGCCAGGGAGTTGCCTTCGAAGTGTTTTGTCACAGACT
>NW_022103911.1:3844609-3846320 GCF_000313985.2 Echinops telfairi | reverse complement strand
AGAACAAGCTAAGGCAGCCACACACTGGTCTGAACATCAAAGGGCAAGAGACAAGAAAGGCGTGGTTTGCCCAGCCATTTATCTCTCTGCCCTTCTGGAGTATATACCTGGAATGATTATTAAAGGGGTGAGATACTGGTGCAAGAAATGTAATATTGGCCCAGAGTGAGTTTCTGGATATGAGACCCCTAAGCACAAATTCTTCTTTCAATGTCTCAGTGAGAGAAGGTAAGACCAGGTCTAATTCCTTATTTGTTTGGTTCACAGAAGCATGGGCTGGCTAATGGCCTAGATTAGACCAACTTGAGGTACCTGACCTACCCTGGTGCACCGTAGAAGAAGGGACCCAAAAGCGTAGGAAAATTGGTATGTTGGAATGGATCTATCATGATATTCCATAGACCCCAAATGGGGGTATCTTGAGGACATACCCTTTACCACACCATAAGGAACAAGTGTGTGAAGCGCGCCCCAACATCTCTTACAACTCCTGTAATTGCTATTTTATGTGCACCAGTATTAACAGTGAGAACTGCCCTAAGCGAATTCCAACATTTGCCTAAAATGCGGCTGATTGGACCCTGTGGTGGTAGAGTGCAGGTGTGAGCACTGAATCAACAGACAGTGTGGGCGTGGTTATAATAGACAGCAAGGTTTCCATATCAATCAAAGCAACCTTTCTCATGTGGATTTATGGCATTGGCTACTTAGGAATGGTGTCTCTAGGAGTGAAATACATGGGAAACCTACTAAATATTTACATGGTCTATACAGGCGAAAGAATGCTAGATCAGGTGAACAGCAGAATAGACAGTCACAATCGCTCAGTCAATTCCCAGAACTGAGCCAGTCTACAGACCCACAACCCCTTGAATATGGGGGAGGCTGGTCCCTTTGAAGGAGAACCCTGCTATATCACCAAAGGTCTATACTGTTAGTCTTTCTTCTAGCCTTCCCCAAAGGGACTTGCAGCCTTTCACAAGAGTGACTGTTCATTGGGGAAAATGAAATAATCAAACTTTTCTGGGATTACTGGACACTGGCTCAGAACTGACACTAGTTCCAGGACACCTAAAGTGTTTCAAAGTCCTGTCAAAGTGGGGGCTTATGGAGGTCAAGTTATCAATGAAGTTTTAGCTCAGGTATGCCTCACTGTGGGTCCAGTGGGCCCCCGGGCCCATCCTGTGGTTATTCCCCCAATTTCAGAATGCATCATTGGAATAGACATGCTTAGTAAGTGGTAGAACCACCCATATTGGATCCCTAAAATGTGGAATATGGGCTACCATGGTAGGAAAGGCCAGTGGACACCATTCGAACTGCCATTGCCTAGGCAAATAGTAAACCAAAAGCAGTACTGCATTCCTGGAGGGATTGCAGAGATCAGTGCCACCATCAAAGACTTGAAAGATGAGGGTTGGAGATTCCTACCACATCTCAATTTAACTCACCTATTTGGGCTGTAAAGAAAAAAGATGGATTCTGAGAATGACAGTGGATTATCATAAACTTAACCAGGTGGTGACTCCAATTGCAGCTGCTGTTCCAGGTGTGATTTCATTGCTTAAGCAAATTAATAGTTATCATGGTACTTGGTGTGCAGCTATTACTCTGGCCAATGCCTTCTTCTCAATACTAGTCTCAAAGGACCACCAGAAGCAGTTGCCTTCAGCTGGCAGGGGCAACAATATACTTTCACAACTCTCCCCCA
>NW_022103911.1:3841744-3843181 GCF_000313985.2 Echinops telfairi | reverse complement strand
ATTGGTTCCCCCTTTCTACCCCACCTTCCTTCCACCTTCCAGGTATCGCTACTCTCACCACTGGTCCTGAAGGGATCATCTGTCTTGGATTCCCTGTGTTTCCAGTTCCTATCTGTACCAACGTACATCCTCTGGTCTAGTCAGATTTGTAAGGGAGAATTGGGATCATGAGAGGCGGGGAAGAAGCATTAAAGAACTGGAGAAAAGTTGTATGTTTCATCATTGCTACTCTGTACCCTAATAGGGTTTTCAATGTTCATTTTCTCAGAAGTTGACAACCTGTGCCTCCTTCCAAGTCTTTTCTTAGTCTGAAAGCTCCACTGCGACCTCTTTGTCACTGTGCCCTTTCTGGTATTGTCAACACTGGGGGCATGGTTTTAATCATCATAGTAATATGCAAGTCACCATAGTAGGGCAAACTGATGGATGAGTGCTGGGAAGAACCTGATGTTACCACATAAAGTTTCCATGAAACCTAATATAAAGATAGATGGTGTTATTAAATGATGTTTCTGCTTATAGATCCTGTTAAGGCATAGATGTCTGTATCCAAAGATTGCTAATGAGAACCAGATTATTTCCCATTTTGGCTTTTTAATTAGTAACATAAATCTATGGTTAAATTTATAACTCAGTGCATGAATTATGTATCAATGGATGAAAAGTTTTGGAAATAAAGGCTGTATTTTGGTTTCCCTAATATTACAAATAAAGAAATAATGCTAAAACCCTTGTATTAAATTGATATTTTAATTGTTGAGGTGGACTCCTTGAAATTATTGGCATTCATTTCATGTTATTTCATGTTAAGTAATAATTTCATGTTAAAAAATATCTCATAGTTCACTAAACAACAGAGCAATGTCAAAGCAAAGCAATACAGGTCCAACTATGAAAGCACCCGAAAACCTTAAAATCCATCACCCAAGACAATCAACATGAGTGCAGGAAGCACTGCACATCAGTCGTCAACTGATTACTGCTGAAGTCAGAACATGGCCCTAGAAAACCGTTCTCAACTGACTGAGATAAATGCTTCCTGTATTTTAAACTTAGGAGAGGAGTTTAATTTATTAGTGTTTTTAAAAATAATTTTTATTTTATTTTATTGGGGGCTCTTACAGCTCAGCACAATCCATACATATATCCATTTTGTCGAACACATCTTTACATATGTTGCCATCATCTTTTTCAAAACATTTTCTTCCTACTTGAGCCCCTGGCATCAGCTCCTCCTTCCACCCTCCCTCTCCTCCTCCCTTCCCCACACCCCCTAACAATCTATAAATTATTCTCTCTCTTTTTTTTCATATTTTACACTGACTGCTGTCCCATTTCACCCACCCTTCTGCTGTCCATCCCCCTGGGATGAGGGCCACACGTCGATCATTGTGATCGGTTGCCCCCTACTTCCCCTCCTACCCTTACCCTCCTATT